>NW_007251435.1:760494-831211 GCF_000164805.1 Carlito syrichta | reverse complement strand
CGACCTGCTGGGCTCCGGCAATCCTTCCGCCTCAGCCTTCCAAGTAGCTGGAACTACAAGGTGTGCACTACCACGCCCGGCTAATTTTTTGATTTATTGTAGAGATGAGGTTTCGCCAAGTGGCCCAGGTGGATCTCGAACCGCCAGGCTCAGGCAATCCACTCACCTCAGCCTCCCAAAGGCGTGGGATTACAGGCTGAGCCACCGAGCCCAGCTAACAGCTTCTTAGATTAATGATAATTCATGTTAGTAAAGCTCTTTAATTTACACAGTACTTTCATTTTCTTTAGTTTAAAGAATTTTCAACCTTGTTGTTGGAATTCTTATTTAGTTGTGAGTCTTTTGTTAGTTATATATGTTGCAAATATCTTTTACTATGCTCTTTTTTTTTTGAGTTGAAATCCCACTCCGTCGCCTAGGCTGGAGTGCAGTTGCATGCTCACGGCCACCCCAGCATTGACCTGCTGGGCTCTGGCGATTCTTCCACCTCAGCCTTCCGAGTAGCCAGAACTATAGGCATGCACTACCATGCCCAGCTAATTTTTGACTTAATGTAGAGATGAGGTCTTGCCAAATTGCCCAGGCTGGTCTGAAACCCATAGGCTCAGGCAATCCACCTGCCTCAGTCTTACAAAGCGCTGGGATTACAGACTGAGCCTCCAAGCCCGGCCCCATTATGCTCTTAATGGTATCTTACATGCTTGGCAGGGTTTCTGATAGAATTTTAATAGTTAAATTTATTAGTTATTTTCTTCCTAATGCTTTCTTTTCGATTTTTGGAATCTTTGCCTTTTCTAAGGCATGAAGATTTTTCTCCTGCTTGAGTTTTCTATGTTCATGTACATATGTGTATTATCTGTAAATTGTAGTCATTTTTTGAATCCTTCTCCTTTTACTTCTTTTTCTTGCCTAATTGCATTGACTAATACTCTCAGTACTATCATAAGTAGAAGTGGTGATGGAGAATTCTCTTCTCTTGTTTTTAGTCTTCAAGGAAAAGCTTTCAGTATTTCACAATTAAGTATGAGGCTTGCTGCAGTTTTTGGTAATTAACTTTTATTAGATTAAGTAAATTCCCTTGTAATCCTAGTTTGCTAAGAGTTTTAAATCATGACTGATATAATATTTTAGCAAATGCTTTTTCTGCATTAACTGAATTGATTATATATTTTTCTTTGTTTTCTTAATATAATAAATTACATTTACTTTTTAAAAAATTGAGATATAATTTGCATCATATAGTTTACCATCTTAAAATGTACAATAAAAGGTTTTTAGTATATTCAAAAGATTGTACAGTCATTACCACTATCTAATTCCAGTACATTTTCATCACAACACCTAGTAAGAATTTATGAAAAGTAGAAAACTAGGAGAAAGCTCACGCTGTTTACTTCTCTTGGCCTTTGCTTATTCTGTTTCTTTCTGGAATTCCCTTCCATATCTCTGCTTGGCTAACTCCTGTTTCTTTTTCATGACTTCTTTCAGGTATTATCTTCACCAGAAAGGTGATTTATTACCAACCTTCATTTGTAAACTAAGCATGTATCATAGTCCTATTATATAGGTTGAGGACTTAAGCTCAGAAAAAGTAACTTTCCTGGGGAATCGCACAGTGAGTTAGTAGCAAAGATAATACTGAATCTTTCTTCCTCTTACTCTTAGCCTAAGAGTCTTCCCTCTGGCAGGGATTTCTTTTAATTTCCTAACCTTAGTCTACTTAGCTGTAAAATGGAAATAACTCATGCTGTCCAGCTTCTGGGTTTGTTGTGAGGAGCTAATGAGACAATGACTATGAAAGAGCTTTGTGAAGGGCTATTGCACAAGTAAGGGAGGTGGTTGCTACTTCCAAGAAGGTATTGACTGGGTTCCAGGTGGTTCTGGAACTGCATGGCTTCTCCATTTCTTCCTGTATTCCTGTCTCAGGAACTTTGTTTCCTGCAGGTGGTCCCCAGCTAGGGTACTCAGCCAAAATTGCACAGCACCCAGGTTAAATCCTGCCACTAGATTTCCTCTTCTCTCTACTTTCACTCCTCTCCCACTTCAGCAGGTCCTTCCTGTTCTTGTACCCCAGGTCTAGTCTAGTTAAACAGTTAAGTCAGTAAGTAGTAGCTTACAATCAAATCAGTCATTAGGAATCAGAGGATATAATCAAGGGTGAAAGACTTGATCAGGTGAACTGAGTTTTGCAACTGTGGGCTCTATGTTATTTATTTATTGATCTATTTATTTTAATTTTTTTTTAGCCATGCACTCTATGAATCAGGACAAGTCAATTTACTTCTCAGGGCCTCTCTCCTCAGGGAGTGGAATTACATGGTCTGATTCATTCTCTAATATTTTCTAGGGTGTTCCTGAACTAAATAAACTCCATGCTGGATTTAAATTCAGAAGTATAATGATCATAATTAGAACCATGATTTTGGTCCTCAATAAGCTTACATTTTAGGTCTTAAAAATAGCAAGGAATCATACAAGACAGGAAATGACTAGATGCTTGGTGATGTAGCAGACTCAGTGCCTTGGGAATTCATAGGGAGAGGAAAGATTAGGAATCCTTCCTGAAAGAAATGGGACTTGAGCCAGTCTTTAAAGGATAGCTGAGACAGGGAGAATAAGAAGGGAGCATTCTGAACAGCAAGAAGAAAAAATGAGCGGAAACTTGGAGGTGGGAATATGTGAGCTATGTTCAAAGGTCCCAGGATGAAATATGGCCAGTAGAAGCACAGCTTACTTCAGCATTACCTGTGTGTTTATGTATTAAATGATTTCATTTCCCTGGGGCTCTTTTCTATGAACTGCTCATCCCTGAGCCACTCTCTCTTTGAGTCTTCATTACCAGAGTTCCTTCTGTAGTTAACAGTTCATGTCTATAATGTATTTTATAGTATATCAATAATATACAATAGAAATAATATATAAAAATATAGATATAAAAAAATCTAAATAAAACATTAATATAATGATACTTCCCTAAAACCTTTTAAGTGACCAGATCAGAGGACATTTAGAAACAGAAAGCAGTTTGGAAGAGAAAGCACTTCCAAAGCTCTGCCACATGTCCCATGCATTCTAGCTATGAAGAAGACAGATGGACTTATGTCATAAATGACTGTTTGACTTGGGGCCCTGGTATACCCCTTAGCCTTCTCTTTCTCAAAGCAGCTGCTGGGAGGGAAATTGCCAAGTGCATAAATAGCTTAAACTCTAGCACTTGGCATGTAGGCAAATGGTTTTCATTAAAATACTGAAGAAAGAACCTTTGGAATCAGACCTGAGTTCAAATTCTAGCTCTCACTAGCTATACAAGTAAATGATTCAGTTTTCTTATCTGTAAAATGGCTGTAGTAATATCTATCACATAGAATTGTAAGAATGAAGGAAAATAATGTATGTTATGGATGCATATATGATAAGTTCTTGATATCATGTCTTCTTAGTACACCAAAGTATCTTTTCTTGCTTTAACTTGAAATTATTTAGGGGAGGTAAAGTAGATTGTAAAGGGCTTAACTTTGAAGCAGAATTTTTTTTTTTTTTTTTTTTTTTGAGTTGGAGTCTCACTCAGTCGCCCAGACTGGAGTGCAGTGGCTGCTCCTGGCCACCGCAGCCTCGACCTGCTGGGCTCCGGCGATCCTTCCGCCTCAGCCTTCCGAGTAGCCGGAATTACAGGCATGCGCTACCACGCCCGGCTGATTTTTTTCTTTATTGTAGAGATGAGGTCTCGCTGTCCAGGCGGGTCTCGAACCCGTGGGCTCAGGCAATCCACTCACCTCAGCCTCCCAAAGGCGCGGGATTACAGGCTGAGCCACCGAGCCCAGCTGAAGCCAGAATTTTTGAATCTTCATTACTTGATAACTATAGGCAAGTCTGTTCCTCAGTTTCCTAGTCTACAAGTAAAAATTGCCTCTCAGGATTGTGGTGATTGTATTAGATAATATATATGAAATACCTATTAAAAACTGTGAGATGCCATCTCAGGAAGGAATCTCACTACAGAGCTTTGAGAGGTGCATCTTTCTGTTTTCATAGACTCGTAGAATGTAGGGACTGGAAAGGCCCTTAAGATAAATCTAGTCCATCCTTTGTTCAGATGAGAAAACAGCTCCTGGACTATATACTGTAATAAGGTAGAGGCAAACTGACTTGGCCTCTAGACCTTCTTGTGTTCCTCCACATTTTGTTAACTTTAATCATGGTTACACTGGGTCTTTAAGGCATTAGAAATTAAGAATTCCTTTTGGTTAATTTGCTGGGCTTCCCAGACAGCAGGATTTTTTGTTTTTGTTTGTTCGAGTTAGGGTCTTACTCCGTAGCCCAGGCTGGAGTGCAGTGGTGCAATCCTGGCTCACTGCGGCCTTGACCTCCTGAATTCAAGTCATCTTCCTATCTTAGCCTCCTGAGTAGCCGGGAATCCAGGTGCATGCCCCCATGTCCAACTTATTTTATTTTTTGTAGCGACTAAGTCTTGCTATGTAGCCTAGGCTGGTCTCAGACTCCTTGGCACAATCTTCCTGCCTCGGTCTCCCAAAGTGCTGGGGGGTTATAGGCGTGAGCCACTGTGACTGACCCTGTAAATACATATGTGAAGTAGACAAATCTTGCCCTCTATAGGAGCCTACAGCTCGACAAAGAGTTAAATAAGCCTAAAAACAGTAATGTCCCTGTTTCTTTTTTCCTTTTGTCTGTTTCTCTTGCAGCAAATAAAAAGAAGGAGAAGGAACGGCCAGAGATATCTCTTCCTTCAGATTTTGAGCACACGATTCATGTTGGTTTCGATGCTGTCACAGGGGAGTTTACAGTAAGTCCTGGGTCACAGAAAGGCCTTTGGTCTTTTAGAGTTCTAGCAATGTGCTGTTAGATTCAATCCTTTCTCTTCTTCTTGATGCTTTTGTGTGTGCCTGAGATCTTGATTACAATCTTCTCACATTCATGAGAGGGATACTTTCCTCATTTCCAAAATTGTATCCAGAGAAGACTGTCAAGCTCCATTCCTTAAATTAAACCTCTGTTAAATGGTGGGCTTATGTGGGACATTGATGATGCAGGAGCATCTTCCTGCTCTAAAGGAGATATTGCCTGGTGAAGGAGCAAATGTCTTAAGAAATAACTAATACAATGAGAAAGGTATTACAAAAGAGGCTTATGTAAACTCTTGAGAGTATAGAGAGAAAATAATCACTAACAAACTCATCTTTAGCTGCTAGCAGGTATCAGAGTTAGCTCCAGTTTTCCTTCAGGGTCCCCTCTGATTATACCTTCTTGACAACCTTGCATGTCTTTCTTATAGGGGATGCCAGAGCAGTGGGCCCGCTTGCTTCAGACATCAAATATCACTAAGTCAGAGCAGAAGAAAAACCCGCAAGCTGTTCTGGATGTGTTGGAGTTTTACAACTCAAAGAAGACTTCCAATAGCCAGAAGTATATGAGCTTTACAGGTATGACTGTGTTCAGGGCATTCTTGGCAAGAGACGGTTTTAATCTGGGTGGTAAAGCTTCACATGCCTAATAGTCTGAGGCGAGAGAAGAAAGTATTAGAAAGAGTGGAGGTGGCGAGGTAGCACTTTAGCTAAAATGAAATTCAGGAATTTGAGTCCCAAGATGATGGCTTTTTGGGCTTTTTGCATCAAACTTGAGTCTTCACTCTGAAACTACACATTTTTTTTAAAAACAGCATGATATTATGTATAAAGAACACAGGCTTTGTGCTAGAAGGTCTAAATTCTGACACTTGCTAGGTTCTGACAGTCACTTCGTTTCTTTGAGCCTCAAATGGGAATAATTCCTATCTCAAGAGGTTGTAGTGAGGAATAAATAAGCTCATGTGAAAGTTCTTTATAGATTGTGAAATAGCACTGTGAAAATGTGGTTATCATTATCATCTTTATTGTTAATATTGTTAGTTGTTTAATAACATTGATGTGTATCTTTTAAAGTAAGCAAGCCCAGTTTCGTCCTCTGGGAACTAATTTTTATCAGTCACATAACAAACAGGCCAATAATAATAAATTATTCTTTAGATGAACCCTTTGTATAAGGAACTGTGTTTTTCAGAGTATTTTTAATAGCAGAATTGGGATTAGAACCCAGCTCTCCTGATTCCAGCACCTTTTGAATTTACTACTTGCCTCTAGTAATTTTATTTGGATCTCCTTCTATAACAGAGAAATTTTTCCTTTCTTAGGATAACTTATGAGAGCAGGGAGCTTGTTTTTTATATAGCATCTCAGAATATTAGAGCAAATACTTTAGTGTATATCAGCTCTCCCTTGTTTTGCAGACATGAAAGCCAAAGAAGGCCTTTCTAATGTGGCTAACTTAATGGCGAGCTAGTCTTTTAATTCCCAGTCCAGCGCTCTTTGCTCATGTTGCCACCTTCAAAGGGCAGTGTGATTGGGAAGGTGAGAGCCAAGGATGAACTAGTTTTGAAGGATGCTTTCCTCAGCCAGTATCTGGCTTGTTTCAAGGGCACAGATGGTGGAGAGGATAGACTGCAGCTTCACTCATACTGCCATGGTGGTGCCCAGGAGAGGGCCATGCATGTGCCCAGCAGTATTTCCTTCCTCTCTTCTGGCCCTGCTGAGTGTCTCACTTTTTCCATTGAGGGACTGGGTCATTCCAAGGAGGAATTCGAGTGGAGGGTTACAGGGTGGGAAGGTTTTCTAGTCAGGAAACGAGCTTATGCTTAAGGACGTTATCATAGAGACAACAGATTAGAGGCTATCTTTGAAAGCTTCAGCACCTAAATCTTTGGGAGAATCTTTTCTGTACATGTACGTTGATATGTTCAAGTGGCATGTATATATGTATGTATGTATGAATGTATATGGAGGCATATCCCTGTGAGCTTGCATAAGTTTGGAGTTAAAGTTTAAGTGTTCATGAATGAACATGTGCATAGAAATGCACATTCAGGAAATTGTGTGTATTTCATTTGTGCATACATATATGAATAATAATTAATGTTTATATATGCATATGTATGCATACATTTACTTTTGGGTGTATAAATTTGTGTACATGCATATATGTATATGTATGAGTTTTAATTTTCTATAAGTTGTAGACAAGAGCCAGCTCTAGGTAAAGTCGTATTTTCGATGTCTTATCTCTCTTTTCCCTGTGTTCTCCCTTCTCATACTTTTAGTTATGATAATACTACTTCAGTTTGTATACGCTCACAAGTGAATTATCTCATGTGATTCTTATGATGGTCTTGAGGTATTGGAGGGGAGGGACTATCATCCCTATTTTATTTTATTTTTTATTTTTTATTTTTTTGAGTTGGAGTCTTACTCTGTCGCCCAGACTGGAGTGCAGTAGCCGCTCCCGGCCACCGCAGCCTCGCCTGCTGGGCTCCGGCTATCCTTCCGCCTCAGCCTTCCAAGTAGCTGGAATTACAGGCATGTGCTACCACGCCCAGCTGATTTTTTGATTTATTGTAGAGATGAGGTCTCGCTGCCCAGGCGGGTCTCGAACCCGCAGGCTCAGGCAATCTACTCACCTCAGCCTCCCAAAGGCACGGGATTACAGGCTGAGCCACCGAGCCCGGCTTCATCCCTATTTTAAAGACTCAAAGAAATTAATTAGGCTCAGAGAAATTAAATGACATACCAAAGGTGACTCAGTTGATATGTGATGGAATTGTGTTTTAAACTTGGGCCTTTAACCCTTTGCCATCTATAAGCCAAGCACAACCCTCCATAATAGTTTTTTGTCAGGTTTTCTGATTTTTCTTTTTTTTTGAGTTGGAGTCTCACTCTGTCGCCCAGACTGGAGTGCAGTGGCTGCTCCCAGCCACCAAATCCTCAACCTGTTGGGCTCCGGCGATCCTTCCGCCTCAGCCTTCCAAGTAGCTGGAACTACAGGCGCGCGCTACCATGCCCGGCTATTTTTTTGATTTATTGTAGAGATGAGGTCTCACCAAGTTGCCCAGGTGGGTCTCGAACCCGCGGGCTCAGGCAATCCACTCACCTCAGCCTCCCAAAGCGCAAGATTACAGGCTGAGCCACCGAGCCTGACTAGTTTTTCTGATTTTTCAGCACTTAAATTTTTGTAACAATTAGTAGCAAATGTGATAGGAAAAAAGTAGACTAGATTGGCATTCCAACTGGATCTTAACCCTATTTGGCACCTTATTTATGTGACCTTGAACCATTCTTTTTTCCTTTCTGAGCCTCATTTTCCTCATTTTTTAAATGAAGGAGTTGTAAGTACTTTCTGTTCTGTCATTCTGTGCTTTGAAATTTGTTTTTGATTTATAGAAATTGTACATCACCTTTAAAGGAACAGTGTTTACTTGTTTTGTATATGACATAAGAGTTTATTAACAAAATAACCAGTCCTTAAAAATGCTAGCCGTAGATAGGTTAGGAGTAGTGCAGTGAAGGCATAGTGTTGTACTCTGCCTAAGTGAATGTTCTTTTGGACAAGAAAAACAAATGAATTATGTCTAAGATATATCCTGAAATGATTTCTAATTTTCTTGCTAAGATTTCCATTGTGTCTCCATTTCAAATTTCCTCAAATCTAAGAGACTACTGATTGTAAGATATGTCATTATTTTATATATCACTACAGGGGGACAAAGCTGCTAATTAAACCATGAAATGCCTTTGATTGTAGGACATATCACTATTTCAGAGTTATTATGTGAAAAAAAAGTACATCTCAGAATCAGTGAAAAATGGTAATGGCTTCATTGAGGGAGCTTGTTTCTATTCTTAGATTGTTATTATTCTATTATTATTCATGTCTATAATTAGACTTGACAAGATTAAGCCCTCTCTTTTCTTAAACATTAGTCCCAAAATCCCTGTGGGGAATAGATTTGGTTATAGAAGGATTTCTTACGAAAGCTGAAGCTATAGGCTGGTCATGATTTGGCATGGATGGTTCAGGATGGTGCTATGGGTTCTTTCCCTTTCTCTTTGAATGCAGGAAATTTCCTTGGCCATTGAAGCCTAATGGTGATATAGCTGATGATGTGGATACAGTTCTAGCATAATATTTAAAATTACACCAGAATTCAATTTTTTTTTTTTTTGAGTTGGAGTCTCACTCTGTCGCCCAGGCTGAAGTGCAGTGGCACACTCACGGCCACACCAGTGTCAACATGCTGGGCTATGGTGGTCCTTCCGCCTCAGCCTTACAAGTAGCCAGAACTACAGGCGTCCAGTACCACACCTGGCTAATTTTTTATTTATTATAGAGACAAGGTCTCGCCAAGTTGCCTGGGCTGGTCTCAAACCTGCTTGCTCAAGCAATTCACTCGCCTTGGTCTCCCAAAGTGCTGGGATTGCAGGCTGAGCCACCAAGCCCAGACAGAATTCAAATCTTAATTCTTCTGTCTAACCTGTCTGTATCCTGCAAGTATCCATCATGCATCAGAATAAAGGACCATATGTACGGTAGAGGTGTCATAAAATTATAAGGGAATTGAAACATTCCTATCACCTAGTGATGTCATAGCCATCATGAGATTGCAGCACACTTACTTAATTTTTTAATTTTGGATTCAAGGGGAACAAGTACATATTTGTTACATGAACATATTGTGTACTGGTGGAGATTGGGCTTCAGGTGGTCTATTCCCCAGGTAATGAATATTTTACCCAGTAGGCAACTTCTGAACCCCAACCCTCTCCCTGCCTTTCCCCTTTTAGTGTCCCCAGTGTCTATTCTTTCCATTTTTGTGGCCATTTAGCTCTACCATGTAAGTGAGGACTTGCAGTGTTTGGTTTTCTGTTTTTGAGCTAGTTCACTTATGGTGATATTCTCCAGCTCCATCCACAATACTGCAAAAGACATGATTTCATTCTTTTTAATGGCTCATAGTATTCCATGGCGGGTGTTTACCGCATTTTCTTTATCCAGTCAATTGTTTATGGTCACTGAGGTTGATTACATGATTTTGCTGTTGTAAATGGCACTGTAGTGAACACAAAAGCACAGGTATCTTTTTTATATAGTGATTTGTTTTCCTTTGGGTAGATAACTACTAGTAGAATTGCTGGAATCTCATGGTAATTTTATTTTTAGTTCTTTGAGAAATCTCCATACTGTTTTTCTTCGAGTTTGAAATCCCACTAACAATGTATGAGAGTTTACAATCTCACTAACAGTGTATGAGTTTTCCATTTTCTCTGCATCCTCGCCAACATTTGTTGTTATTTGACTTTTTAATAATAACTATTCTGATTGGTATAAGATGGTATCTCACTATTTTTGTAATTTGCATTTCTCTGATGATTAGTGATGTTGAGCATTTTTCATAAGTTTGTTGGCTGCTTGTGTCTTCTTTTGAGAAGTGTCTGTTCATGTCCTTTGCCCACTTTTTGATGGGGTGGTTTGTTGTTTTATGTTGAATTGTTTGAGTTCTTTGTAGATTCTGGATATTAGTCCTTTGTTGTTGACATAAATAGGTTTTTTGTTCACTCTATTGATTATTTCCTTTTCTTTGCAGAAGACTTTTAGTTGAATTAAATACCATTTGTCTATTTTTGTTTTTGTTGCATTTGTTTTCTAAGGTCAAATAGTATTTGCTTCATGAATTTGGGTGCTCTAGTGTTAGGTGTGTATATATTTAAGATAGTTAAATCTGCTTGTTGAATTGCACCCTTTATCATTATATAATGCCCTTCTTTGTCTTTTTTACTGCTGTGGGTTTAAAGTCTGGGTTATCTGGTATGAGAATGGCTGTACCTGCTCATTTTTGTTTTCCATTCATGTGTTATAACTTTTTCCACCCATTTACTCTGAGTCTTTGACTGTGTTTGACCATAGGTGGTTCTCTTGTAGGCAGCAGATGGTTGGGTCTTGTTTTTCTTTTTCTGTTTTTTTCAGTTTCCCACTCTGTATCTTTTAAGTGGGGCATTTAGGCCATTTACATTCTGGGATAATATTGATGTGAAGTTTTGTTCTTGCTGTAGTGCTGCGTGAGTTTTGTACTTATGTGACCTTTTATGATAGCGAGCATTGTCATTTTGTTTTCATGTTTAGGACTCCTTTGACCATTAGTGGTGAGGATCCCCTTAGTGTTTGTTTGTTGGGGGAAAGACTTTATTTTTCCTTTCTTTATGAAGCATTTTTCTGGCATGATATAAATATCTTCCCTATCATTTTTTTTCTCTTAGGAAGTTGAAAATACGCCCCCATTTTCTTCTGATTTTATAGTGTTTCTGCTTAGAAATCTGCTGTTAGTCTAATGTCCTTTCCTTTATAGGTGGGTCAGTGCTTCTTTCTTGCTGTTCTTAGGATATTTCCTTTCACGTTGATTTTGGATAGTCTGACAACTATATGCCTTGGTTCTTTGAGCTTCTTATATCTGGATGTCTAGATCTCTCTCAAGACCAGGGAAGTTTTCTTGAATTATTTCCTTGAATATGTTTTCCATGCTTTTTACATTAACTTATTCTCCCTCTGCAATGCCTCTGATTTGTAAATTTGGGTGCTTTATATAATTCCATATTTCTCAGAAGCTTAATTCATTTTTTCCTATTTTTTGTCTGGGTTAATTAGAAAGACCTATCTTCCATCTCTGGGATTCTTTCTTCTACTTGGTCTACTTAATTTTAAAATAAATTTAGTGTAGTCTACGTGTTTATAGAATCTACAGTAGCATATGGTAATGTCCTAGGCCTTAACATTCACTTACCACTCACTCAACCAGAGCAACTTGGAGTCTTGCAAGCTCTATTTATTGTAAGTGCCCCTACAGGTGTATTTTTAAAAAATCCTTTATACCATATTTTTACTGAACTTCTCCCATGTTTAGATATTTTTAAGATATATCACATATCTATAAAACACAAACACTTACCATTGTATTATAGTTGCCTACAGTGATAGGTGGTGCAGGTTTGTAATCTAGGAGCAATAGGCTATACCATATACCCTAGGTGTGTAGTAGACTGTACCATCTGTGTTTGTGTAAATACATTCTATTTGCACAATGACAAAATCACACCAACAGTACATGTCTCAGAAAATATCCCGTCACTAAATGTCACACAATTACTTAACTTCTCTGAACTTTGGTTTCCAAATTTACAAAAGTGGGTATAATAATAGTACTTAGAATCATAAAGAGTATTAGAGGAGGCGATATGTAGAATGTGCTTAGCATGATGTCATACTATTATTCTCTGAACATGGCAAGTACTTAACCAGATAGATTTCCTTAGCTTTCAAGCCAGAGTATTAGCTTTCAAGTAATTGTTTATTGACTAAGTCTCTGGTCTTTCTTCCTTTGCAGATAAGTCAGCTGAGGATTATAATTCTTCTAATACTTTGGTAAGTCTTTATTCTATTTTGATATGAACGGGTATGGAGGTAAGGATCAAGACTTTATGGTAGAGGCAGGGCCTAATCTGGGAGGCACTCATATTGGTTACTCCTTTACCCTGGGCCTAGGAATTCCTATCTATTCAATAAAGGAATTAGACTTAATAAGCAGTGGATATCCCTTACAGCTTTACTGGTCTGGAAATTCTTTTTTTGATATTTGCATTTTTTGTTTTTTTAGCTGCGAGTCTTACTTTGTCACCCAGACTGGAGTACAGTGGCACAACAGCTAATTTTTTTATTTTTTTGTAGGATGAAGTCCTATTTACTTTGTTTTCTAGGTTGGTCTTGAACTCCTGAGCTCAAGCAATCTTTTTGCCTTGACCTCCCAAAGTGCTAGGATTACAGGCATGAGCCACCATGCCCAACTTTATTTTTAATCTGTATGAATTCATAATAGTTGTATAATGTTCCAGAAATTCTAACCCGAGAACCAAAAGATGTGACTTCTAGGCTCAGTTTTTAAGTTTTGTAGATTTGGATGTCAGGAAAGCTAATTAGCTTCTCTATGCTTCAATGTTTTTATCAATAAAACGAGGATGATATACTCTGTCTTATCTGGACATGTCTTGAAATACCTGAATTTAGAAGAAAATTCTCTTTCCTTGATCTATGGAGTCCATAAAATCATGATTAGGTCTAATTGTTGAAGGGAGCACATTTTATTTATTTAAGGTTTTTCATTCTGTCTTCGGAAGTTGTAACGAATGCCCTGCCATTCAAAGGGATGTTATAGGAATCACTGAAAAATTGGCTGGGAAGTGCAAGTAGATGGCCTCAGTGGTCCCTCTGTCTTTGTCAACTTACAAATTCTATTTTCCAGGGCAATTGTAAGGATAAAATCGATGTTGATGTGCTTGATAAGGTCTTATAAATAGTAAAATGTGATAATATAAGAGAATAATACTGCTATTATTTTGTATTTGATGTTTGATGTTGTCTCTTGTACAAAGGTAGTTATTCCATATTGATTTACTAAACATTTGCAAAAGCCCCTACTCTATACCAGGTCCTGTATGAATAAGTGATACAAAGACAGACATTGTCCCAGCACCTAAGAACTTCCTGGTCTTGTGGGAGACATGAAGGCACAAACAGATAGTCACAATGCAACATACTAAGCTTCTTGAGGCCAGGGGCAGTCCTTATCTTGTTAGTTGCTGTATTCTTGGCATGTGGCAAGTCCTGACATTCAGTGGACATTTACTCAATAAAAGGTTGAATGGGTCAGAGAAAGCTTCCTGATGGTAAAGTCTGAGCTGAATGAGGTAGAAGATACCAAGGATTAAGGAGAGATGAGAGTATTCTGTACAGAAAGGGAATAGCATGTGCATGGACAAGGAGGTTCGTGAGGTATGCTTGTACAGGGAAATGCAAGTAGTTTGTTATGACTGGAATGTGAAGTGTGAAGGGAGCAGAGGTGGGTGATGAGGGGGAGTGGTAAGCAGGCCGTATCATGTAGGAGTTTGACTTTATCTTAAAGGTGATGAGAAGCTTAAAGAATTTTAAGCAGGAGAGTATTTACTTTCTAACACGATACTGAATCACCATCAAAATACTTTGAGCCATGTTTCCAGCAGTGGGAACTGGTTTACTCTGAGTCGTTTTTACTGTTATTAAATATTTTAAAAAGTCACATGTTCAGTGACTTACATTTTGTTGGAGCCTTTCTTATTCACTCTTAATCCTTACAGGAGCTTAATAAAGTAGGTGATTATTCTTGTTTTATAGATGATAAAACTGAAATAAAAAAGGGTTGATGGCAAGAGGCATCTAATTCCCAGTCTGCACTGCTTTCTCCTGATTCATGCTGCTTTTCATCAAATGACAGAGATGTGATTAAAAGTTGGGGAAGAATTTGCAAACATAAGATCTTTGAACAGTAAATTAGTGAAGAAGGGGTTTAAACAAAGCTGAGTTGTGCGTTGTGGCTCAAGTGTCTTTATGTATTTGTAGGAATAGTGACAACTGTCAATATTGAGTGCCTAATATGCACTGTCTTAAGAACTTTATATATATGTTAGCATAATTAGCCTCGTGATTACCTTGTGAAGGAAGTATTATCATCCCCATTTCATAGCCAGAAAAACAGACTTTCCTGAAGATTTATAATTTGAACCAGATTAGAACTAGGGTTTTCTGATTCCCAATCCCAGTTCACTGTGGCAGGGAACAAAGAAAGAAGACGTCACAGAGGTCTTATAAAGGAGACTGCAGTGAAGCCTTACCTACGTTGTTTGTTATTTAGGAGGAAGAGCCCTGGGGCTCATGCCATATGGCAGAGAGGATAACACCTGCTTGGTAAAACCTTGTACTGGTTTAGTATCTACAATTAAAACCACTCAGACTGTCAAGGATATTTTCTCCCCCGGTTCAGAACATTTGTCCCTATAGCTCAGTGCCCTATATTTCTTTATTAGTTTTATTTATTTGGAAGATATGTTTTGTATTGTGGTAGCATGTCATTGTTTTCCATATTAGTTTCACACAGATAATTTCACTTGATTTGTGAAATAATGAAACACAATTGTTTCCATAATACAGATTAAGAAATTGAGACTCAAAAAGATCAAGTGATTTTCTCTCTATCCTTGAGTGAGTTAGTAGTAGAATCCAGTGCAAAATTCTGCTCTTTTGAGCATTCATTTATTTGCTCATACTATAAATATTGACTTAGTACCATATTTGTGCCAAAGTAGGTGACACAAAATGAATAGGTGACACAAAAATGAATGTGCACTATCTTAATCCTTGAGAAAAAGAACAATGATTGATAGACTGGGAGATACAGGCTGCAAGAAGAATATGCATAATGCACAGTGGGGTCATATTTGACAGAGTGATTTATTCTGCCTGGTAGCACAGGGAGATTTTCACAGGATGCTAGGCCTTAAAAGTTTGTTCACTTAACAAACATGATCTTTACAGTTCCTTTTAGTTCTGAAATTTTGTTATCTGTGGCTCACTGGGCTAAGATCTGACCCTAAGATTCTGTATCATTTTAGTGCCTGATTCTCATTTATAAAATGAATGTCTCCCATATGATAGGTTCTCTGTGTGCTGAGGAGTCAAGGGCTAATAAGGTCTTTTTTCTTGATCTCACAATTTTGTGATGAATCAGAACATGTAAGCAAGAATTTATAGTGTTAGGTAACACAGGTAATTATACCAGGCAGAGAAAAGGGCAATGCAGAGGGGCAACATAAACAGAAGTCAGGTTAAGGATCCAGTATGTCAAACCAGAGAACTTGGACTTTGTGCTAGAGCTAAGGGAGTGTTTTAAATAAAAGATTGATACAGTGAGATATACAGTGTCTTAACTAACACCTTAGATTCTTCTGAATATTGGGTCAGGATGATGGAGGGAAATTATGTGCTTGCTATCTCAAATTTCTTCATTTCAGAAAAGACAAATTAAAAATAAATTTGAAGCATGACCTAAGTCAACTTTTGTGAGGAATTCTTGGGCAATAGAGAGCAGATAAAGTCAGACTGATCAGAACAGAAGACACTATAGCTTAAAGTAAGTGGAGGAGAAAACTCCTAGGAAGATAAAAGCAGCTCCAGAGAAAATGGGCTGAAGGAATACAAACAAGAAACAGGAAGGCGTCCTGGGTCATCTTCAAGGATAAATTAATTAAATTCTACATTTGAAACAGCAGGGGCAGCCTATAAGTAAGCAAAAGGCAGCAGGTGCTTTTGAGTCTAAGATACAACCAGATATTTTTCTTAAAAAGTAACCTGCCTTTTTGCCACATCCTCTCCAGCATCTGTTATTTTTTGAGTTATTGATGATAGCCATTCTGACTGGAGTTAGGTGGTATCTCAATGTAGTTTTAATTTGCATCTCCTTGATGACTAGTGAGGCTGAACATTTTTTCATGTATCTGTTGGCTGCCTGTGTGTCTTCTTTTGAGAAGTGTCTATTCATATCTTTTGCCCACTTTGTAATGGGGCTGTTTGTTTTTTTCTTTTTAGCATGTTTGAGTTCCTTGTAGATCGTTGATATTAGGCCTCTGTCAGACATGGAGTTGGAAAATATTTTTTCCCAGTCTGTGGGCTGTCTCCCTGCTCTCTTTATGGTTTCTTTGACTTTGCAGAAGCTTGTCAGTTTAGTGAGGTACCACTTGTCTATCTCATCTCTTATGGCCTGAGCATTTCAGGTTTTACTCAGGAATTGGTTGCCAGTTCCAACTTCCATAAGGGTGTGTCCTGTATTTTCTAAGGTTCTTACGGTTTGTGGTTTTACATTTAGGTCTCTGATCCATTTAGAGTTAATTTTTGTGTATGGGGATAGATAGGGATCCCATTTCAATCTTCTGCATGGAAATCAGTGTGGCGATTCCTAAAAGCTCTAAAAATTGACTTTCCATATGACCTCGCAATCCCCCTACTGGGAATATACCCAGAAGAACTCAAATAACTCTATAAAAAGGATACCTGCACATGTATGTTTATTGCAGCATTGTTCACAATAGCAAGATCATGGAACCAACCACGTTGCCCGTCAAAAGAGGACTGGATTTTAAAAATGTGGTACATATACCTGAAGGAATATTATGCAGCCATAAAGAAGAACAAAATCATGAATTTTGCAGCAACCTAGATGGAATTAGAATTTATAATACTGAGTGATCTTTCACAGAAACAAAGATCTGAGTATCACATGTTCTCACTTATAAATGTACCTTGAAGAACTACTGTAATACTATAGGAAAAGGATTGACAGTGGCGGGAAACTATAGGGAGCAGGGACAGAGAGTTGGGATTAATGGTAGTTGATATCTGCCTGGGAAAGAGGGGGGCACACCTCATCAACAAGGGTACCTTCACAGTGAATATTTGTATACCTAACCCTTAACTGTACCCCACAATTTCAAAACAAATAAAAGAAACAAACAAAAAAACACACAAACAAAAGTAAACTGCCGACTTGAAGAACGCTCCCGGTATGGGTTTAGGGGCCTGAGAGAGAATCAGAGTGGAACCTGAGTTAACTACACAATTCTACCACAGATATAAAGAAGAGAAAACAAAATGTAGCTCTGCAGTAGAAGAAAATACATTAAAGTTCTCCATCCCAAAAGTCACGTCTCATACTTTTGATACCTTGGAGGAAAGGAATCTCTGTGCTACTTGCTTTTTCATGCCTGCATACCCTAAGGTAACACTTGCCAGTGACCATTTCTCCATACCTTACAGACTGTATCAGACCTCATTCATAGGGGACAGTGAAACAGGCTTACATAAGTTCAGGAAAAACTCATGCTAGTTACATATACTAATTTAGTCCTTCCCTCATAAATATGAATGGACAGCCAAGGATCTCTAGACATTTGAGAGAAATAAAGCATTAAAGAAAAAGGACCAAGATAAATAAATAAAACTTTGCCACATGTGATAGCTTTCCTGTGATCCTAGCACTTTGAGAGGCTGAGGCAGAGGAGGATTGCTTGAGGCCAGAGTTCCAGGCCAATCTGGGCAACATTGTGACATGCATTCTCTACAAAAATTAAAATTAAAAAAATTTAACTAAGTGTGACACCTTCTGTTGTGACCACTCTGGAGGCTGAGGCAGGAGGATCACTTGAGCCCAGGAGTTCAAGGCTGCAGTGAGCTATGATCATGCCATTGTTTGGATATCAGAACCAGACCCTGTGTCTCTAAAAAAAGAAAGAAAAAAGGAAAACTAACCCTAAAGGAAATAGATAATTTAGGAAATCAAAACAAAACAATATGTTCAGAGAGGTTTTATAGCTGTTGCATCTCCAAAAACAGCCATCAGAAGAGTGTTCTTGGAATTAAAAATATAATAAAAAATAAGTTTTATAATGATTAAAGAACAAATGCATGTAAGTGAAGAAGGAATTAATGATATAAAATATAAAAGGTAGAAAATTTGAGAATAAGGGACAATAGAAGACTAATCAAGAGGATTCAGGAAGACTTAGAGAACAGAGGTAGTGGTGTGAAAAAATAAGCAAAGAAATAATAGAAGAAAACTCCTCCAGCTAAAGAAAGACATGAGTCTTCAGATGAAAGGCTTACTAATGACCAAGCTAGATAATTGGAAAGAAACCCAAGGATAAAGAAAAAAATCACAAAAGTTTCCAAAGAGAATACACAACTAATGTTCAAAGGGACATTAACATCAGACTTTTCATTAGCAATGGTAGACAAAAAAGCAATATCTTCAGAGGTATGAGGAAAATGATTTAGAACCAATAATTCTCAATCAAGCTAGCATTCAAGCATAAGGTCAAAATGGAGATATATTTGGACATGTGAAGATCAAGGTTTACCAGCCACAGATCATCTCTGAAAGGCTAAATACCAAATAGTAACAATAATTGCAAATAGTAATAATAATTTTAAGTGCTTAAGAATATTCACTTAAAATTATTATTTTTACCCAAATCCAATTTAATTGGATTAAAAAGTCAAGTAGGACTAAAAACATTGTAATAAATAGCTGTCACTCTGGGATCTTCCTTCACCATTGTCTTGGCAATCCATTTGTATTTCTTTGTTGGTGTTTCTATTTTTTCTATGCTATACATTTATGTTAAGTTTACTTTCACATTTTGATGGAGCAAATTCTCTAGTAGCTTTGAGAAAGTAAATGGAAAGTAAATGTTTAATATCTTTCATGTCTCAAAATGGGGGGTGGGAGGGACGTTCTCGCTTCTACTCTCATATTTGGTTCATATTTTGACTGATTATAAAATTCTAGGTTGGAAACAGTTTTTCATCAGAATTTGGAAAATACTGCACTTTTGTCATCTAGCTTTTAGTACTGCTGTGTCCAAAGCCATTTTATTTCTACTCCACTATATATGACCTTTTTTTCCATAAGAAAGCTTATAGGATTTTCTTTGTCATTGTTGCTTTGAAATGTTATAATTATTTTTATTTTTGTCTATTTATTGTGCAAAGAGCTTTGTGGACTCTCAGCCTGGAAACTCAAATCTTCAGTTATAGGAAATTTGCTTGAATTATTTTAATTATTGTTTCTTCCCCCCTGCTTTCTTTGTCCTCTCTTTCTGGAACTTCTTTTATTTAGATTTTGGACCTTTCAGACTGATGTTCCATTTTAAAAATATATTCTCTATTTTCCTTTCCTTTGTTTTGTTTTGGGGGAGCTATATATCTTCATCTTTCAACCTATCTATTGAAATTTTCATTTCTGTTTTCATGTTTAATTTCCAAGCACTCTTTTATTTAAAAAGGGTTATAGCATTGTATTCTTGTTTCCAAAATTATCTTTTTTTTTTTTAATCTCTTAGGAGATTAATGATAGACTTTCTTTTGATATTTTCTTCTTCATATTTAGTCTGTTTCTTTCAGGTTGCTCTTTCCCCCGTTTATTTTGGTTTCTCCCTTTTATGTTAGAGGTGTTCCTTACCTATTTGGTAATACTTAGAGGTCTACTCATATTTATGATTGAGGCACTAAAATGCTGACTAGAATTTTAAGCTCATTGGTGGTGGGCAATTCAGTGGTTCTAATAAATTTATAGTTGTGTAGCCATTATCTCAAAAAGTTCCCTTGTGTCCCTTTACCATTTATTCAAACTCCCATGCTCAGCCCTAGGAAACCACTGATCTGCTTTTGTCTCCATAAATTTGTCTTCCTAGACATTTTATTTAGACTCATACAACATGTAATCTTTTGTGTGTAGCTTCTTTTACTTAGCATAATGTTTTTGAAGTTCATCCATGTTGTAGCATATATCAGTATGGTGTACTTTATTTCTTTTTATGTCCAAATAATGTATTGCCTGGATACATTACATTTTGTTTGTCCATTCATCATTTAATATGCACTTGAGTTGCTTCCATTTTTTGGTCATTATGAATAATGCAGTTATGAATATTCACATACAGATTTTGTGTCGATGTATACTTTCATTTATCTGGGGTATTTGCCTAAGTCACGGAATTGCTGGATCATATCATAACTTTATGTTTAACCTTTTGAGGACTGTCAGACTTTTCCCCACAGTGTTGGCACCATTTTACATTTCCACCAGCAATTATTAGGGTTCCAACTTTAATGATGTTGAGTGTTTTTTCATGTGCTTATTGGCTATTTGTATATTTTCTTTAGAGAAATGTCTTTCTTGATGTTGATCTCTAATTTAATTCCACTGTGGTCAAATAATATAAGGGGAGACCCCCCAAAAAACACTGAAATTTATTTATTTAAAAATTGTGTATTTATTCTTTTTTTTTTTTGAGTTGGAGTCTCACTCTGTCGCCCAGACTGGAGTGCAGTGGCCGCTCCCGGCCACCGCAGCCTCGACCTGCTGGGCTCCGACGATCCTTCCGCCTCAGCCTTCCAAGTAGCTGGAACTACAGGCGCACACTACCACACCCGATTAATTTTTTGATTTATTGTAGAGATGAGGTCTCTCACCAAGTTGCCCAGGCGGGTCTTGAACCTGCGGGCTCAGGCAATCCACTTACCTCAGCCTCCCAAGGTGCGGGATTACAGGCTGAGCCACAGAGCCCGGCTTGTGTATTTATTCTTACACGTTTAAACTTCAGTACCTTCAAAGTACTCTTCATTTGATGCAATACCCCTACTGAGACACTTTTGCTACTGCTCAAAACAGTGTTTGAACTTGTCAGTTTTGATGCTTTTTAGTGCTTCTGCCGTTTTTTGTTTCACATCTTCCACATTGTCAAAACTTTTCCCTCTAAAGACTTTTTTCATCCAGGAAAAGAAAAAAAAAGTCGCCCAGGGTGAGAGTGGATACTAGGGAGGGTGGGGCATGGGAGTCATGCCATTTTTGGTTAAAAACTGCTGAACACCCAGCACGGTGTGGGTAGGTGTGCTCATAAATCACCCATCACGAAATAGGCAAATGCACTGAAAGAATCTACAAAAAAAATTCACTCAACCAAACACAGCCCCTCACAACAATGCTAGCTGGTCCACTGATGCTGATAGGTTCCTAGAACACTTACCTAGCAAGGAAGCTTGTGCTACAAGGGGCTTGCCCTCCAGATGATAATTCTGGGGGTTTTTGGGTTCCCCCCTCATTTGTTTTGTGTGATTTCAGTCTTTTTTAATTTATTGAGATGTGTTTTATGTCCTTGAATATAGTCTACTCTGGTGAATGATTCATGTAGAGTTGAAAAGAATACATACTCCATAGACATTGGTTGGAATGCTCTATGTATGTCACTGATTGACAGTGTTGTTCATGTCTTCTGTATCCTTGCTCATTTTCATTTTGGTTCAGTTAATTATTATTGAAAGTGGAATAGTGAAATATCCAACTATAATTGAAATCGCTAACTATAATAGAATTGTCTCTTTTTCACTTCAATTCTGATATTTCTTGCTTTATGCAAAACTGCTCTGTTAGTTTGTATGTATATTTATATTGTTATATTTATAATTGTTATATAATTGTTGTTAGAATTGTTATATCAATTGTTTTGACTTTTTATCATTTTGAAATGCCCCTCTTTGTCTCAAATAATATTTCCTTTCTCAAAGTCAATTTTTAAAAAATTAACATAGCCACTTTGGCTTTCTTATGGTTACTGTTTGCATAGTACATAGTTCTCTATTGTTTTGCTTTCAGCTTATTCATGTCTTTTAATCTATAATGTTTCTCTTATAGGCATCATATAGTCAAATCTTGCTTTTCCTTTTAGTCAGACAATTTATGCCTTTTGTTGGCTGTTTATACTATTCATGTTTAATGTAATTATTGTTTGGTTTGAATTCACATTTACCTAATTGCTATTTGTATTCTGTATGAATCTTAACTTTTTCTATTCCTCATTTGCTGTCTTCTATTAAATAAGTATTTTTATTGTATCATATTAATTTTTAAAACTGTATTTCTTAGTGGTTTCTCTTGGTATTAATTTATTACAATCTACTTCAGATTAATAGTAACTGAATTCCCATAAAACATATAAACTTTGCACCAGAATACCATCATTCTTTGCCCCTTCTTTGTGCTATTATTGTCACTCATTCATATATATAATATGAGTGTGTATGAATATATATATGTATATACATGCATATACTATATGAGGGAGAACCCCAAAAAAACCAGAATTTTTTTTTAGAGGGTGGTACTCTCTTAGTACAGGCTTCCCCTGCTAGGTGAGTGATCTAGGAACCCATCAGGATCAGTGTACCTGCTAGTGTTGTTGTGAGAGGCTGTGTTTGGCTTCAGTGAATTTTTTTGGAGGTTCTTTTAACGAGTTTGCCCATTTCATGATGGGTGATTTATGAGCACACCTGCCCAGACTGCACTGAGTGTTCAGCAGTTTTTGACCAGAAATGGCATGACCCCATGCCTCACCTTTCCTATTCACCTATTTTTACCCCAATGTTTTTGTCTTTCCCTGGATGAAAAATCCTCAGAGGGAAAAGTTTTGTCAATGTGGAAGAGGTGAAACAAAAAACAGCAGAAGCACTAAAAGGCATCAAAATTGACAAGTTCAAAAACTGTTTTGAGCAGTGGAAAAAGTATCTTGATAGGTGTATTGGATCAAACTGAGAGTACTTTGAAAGTGACTGATGTTTAAATGAATAAGAATACATACACAATTTTTGTAAATAAATTCTAGGTTTTTTGGGGTCCCCCCTCATATTTATTAAACAACTAGCAATATAACATTATAATTATGGCTTTATGCAACCTTATGTTTTTTAAAGAAGTCAGTGGGAGAAAATTTTAAAAGTATATTTATAAAGTCTCCATGTTATTCCACATATTTACCATTTCCTCTGCTCTACACTATTACTTGTGGACTTGAGTTACCATTTGTGTTATTTCCTTTCAGTATGATAGGCTTCTTTTGGTATGTCTTGTAAATCAAGTTTGCCAGCAATAAACTCTCCTTGTCTGTATTAATCTAGAATGTTTTTATCTCATCCATTTTTGAAGAATAGTTGGATATAGGTTTCTTGATTGGCAGTTTTTGAAAATTTCAGCTGTTTGGATGACCAGCTGGCCTCCGTTGCCTTCTGGCCTCCGTTGTTTCTGATCAGAAGTTTTTATTCTGATTTTTAAAATATTCTGATCAAAAGTCAGCTGTTAACTATACTGATTGTCTTTGTGCATGATTCCATTTTTCTTTTGCTGCTTTCAAGATTTTCATTTTGGTTTTCAGCAGCAGTCTTTCAGATGTATCTAGGTGTGAATCTTGCTGTGTTTCCCTACTTGGGGTTTATTGAGGTTCTTGGATCTGTAGATTAATATTTTTATCAAGTTTTGGAAGTTGCGACTTTTTAAAATATTTTTTTCTGCTCCCTTTTCTTTTTTCCTTCAGAGATTTCTATCATATATATGTCGATATGCATTATGTTGTTCTACAGTTCTTTGATGCGCTGTTAGTTTTTATTCAAT
This sequence comes from Carlito syrichta, assembly GCF_000164805.1. Taxonomy (NCBI): domain Eukaryota; kingdom Metazoa; phylum Chordata; class Mammalia; order Primates; family Tarsiidae; genus Carlito; species Carlito syrichta. The sequence continues at coordinate 807,480 of NW_007251435.1, read as the reverse complement.
ACTTTTTTCTCTTTGTTCTTTACATTGGATAATTTCTATGGGTCTGTTTTCAAATTCATTAATTCTTTCTTCTGCCATATAGAGTCTGTTGTTTAGCTTCTTTAGTGAGTTTTGTTACTTGTTATTTTATTCTTTACCTGCAATATTTCCCTCTGGTTGTTTTAAAGTAATTTCACTGAGAATCTGTTTGTTGTTTCGTTGTTGTTATATTTTCTTTTAACTCTTAAAACATAGTTTCTTTTAGTGTTTTGAATATATTTATAGTATCCAATTTGAAATCTTATTTGCTAAATCGAAAGTTTGGGGGACAATCAGAGGGAGTTTCTGTTGATTGCTTTTCCCCCCTAGGCCATACTTTCCTGTTTCTTTGCATGAGTTGTAATTTCTTGTTGAAAAGTCAACATTTTAGATTATATTTTGTACCAATACTGAAACCTGCTCCTTAACCCAAGGTTGCTTGCTTTTTTGCTTATTTGTTGGTTTTGTGTTGACTTACTAAGGCTACATCTATGAAATATGTCTCCGTCTGTGGCCATTGATGTCTTTGCTCAGTGTTTTTTTGTTTTGTTTTTGTAGCCTAGCTCTCCAGAAGCTCACCTTGTTTGCTTAGCTTACTCTTCACCCGAGGATTTGACAGAGGTTGTGTTAAAAAAATTTCAGTTCAAGCCGGGCTCAGTGGCTCAGTCTGTAATCCCGCGCCTTTGGGAGGCTGAGGTGAGTGGATTGCCTGAGCCTGCGGGTTCGAGACCCGTCTGGGCAGCGAGACCTCATCTCTACAATAAATCAAAAAATCAGCCGGGCGTAGTAGCACATGCCTGTAATTCTGGCTACTTGGAAGGCTGAGGCAGAAGGATCGCCGGAGCCCAGCAGGTCGAGGCTGCGGTGGCCGGGAGCAGCCACTGCACTCCAGTCTGGGCGACAGAGTGAGACTTCAACTCAAAAAAAAAAAAAAAAATTTCAGTTCTGTGAGGCTCCTTGCCTCTGCTGAGGAGTCTTCGTGTAGGTAGGGAAGTACAAGTCTTTTTCTTGTCCTGTCCCAGCTTTTACTTTTTGTTGGGCCCTGTGGAATCTTTTATGTACAAGCACACAGCCAGACTTGTGTGACTAGCATGGGGCTTTTCTAGTGTCTTCTTTGCCTGTTAGCAGCCTCAGCTAGAATTTTTTTTTCCCTACTCAGTATTACAGCTTCTTCTAATAGAGTGGAATGGTTGGCCCTCCAGTGCTACTGCCTTCGAAGTCACTTTCACTGACAGTGCCACTGGGCCTGGGCATTGCCCACAGCTCCAAATGAAAACAAGCATTCTTAGACTATGTAGTTACAGCTTCTTCTGTCCTGGTGGAACTCCCACAGTGCCAGAGCTGGGAGTGGCATAGATAGGAACAACTCTTAGCCAAAATTTCAGAGATTCCTATTATTTTTACCCAAAGTTCAGGCATTTATCAATCATAAGCACTTCTTAGTATTTTGTATGCCTTTGTCAGATTTCTAGAGTACTGAAATGGTTCTTTTTTTTTTTTTTTGAGTTGGAGTCTCACTCTGTCACCCAGACTGGAGTGCAGTGGCCGCTCCCGGCCACCACAGCCTCGACCTGCTGGGCTCCGGCGATCCTTCTGCCTCAGCCTTCCGAGTAGCCGGAATTACAAGCATGCGCTACCACGCCCGGCTGATTTTTTTTTTGATTTATTGTAGAGATGAGGTCTCGCTGCCCAGGCGGGTCTCGAACCCGCGGGCTCAGGCAATCCACTCACCCAGCCTCCCAAAGGCACGGGATTACAGGCTGAGCCACTGAGCCCGGCTTGAAATGGTTCTTGTCAATTGAATTATAGTTGCTTTTTTTTTTGATATAGAGTCTTTGCCAGTCTCCTCTCTCTGCTATACCTGGCATGGTAGTCTGCTTATATTTTTAAAATAACAAAACAAAAAGATAAAGACGTTATTCAGGAATGTTATGAAAGATGCATTGGAGAAGGCAAAACTGGAGGTGTAGAAAGCAGTGAAGAAGATTTGTAAAGAATTGGAAAAAGTGAGAGATCATGGTGCCTAAGTGAAGGCAGCGGCAATGAGGCCAGAGTACAGAGGGCTGAGTGTAATGAACTTTTAAAATCCTGATATGGATTACTTCCCATTTTACCACACTGCTTCTCCAAGAATGGGAAACAGATTTTTTGTTTAGCCTGGTCTGCCTAGCTGAAGGAAAAGTATCAAGTTGACCTTATTCTAGGGTTGGCACAGTCTTCCTACTGGGACAAAATGCTTAGAGAGCACACCCTGGCTACTATCTTCTCTCTGGGTTAGGTTGTCAAATTTCAGTGGCCCTTTTCAGTCTGTTTGCATTACATCATTCCTAGTAGCTCAGAGACTTTAGTTATGATTCTGCTACCTAGTCATTTTCCTCTTTAATATTTTCCTTATTAGGCAGCTGCTGGCCACCAAAATTGCTTTAGGGCATAGATTTGTTTTTGACCATCTTAGCTGAACCTTGATACCTTCCCAAGATGGGTTTTACCAGCCTATCTATACTGAGAGTTGGTTTAGACTATGTTGAAGATATAATAAAGCAAATAAACTCTTATAGGGTGTAAAAAAACCATCAGACCCACTGATTTTTACTGTCAAATATAGGCTAATGGTTTAAGTCAGTTAATAGTACAATTCTTCACCATTTTGGTCTCTGCCTCCATAATCCTATTCTCTTTATCTCTACTCCCTTGTTGTTGAGTGTCCTGTTTTGTTTGTTTGTTTTAAGATGTGGGGTACAATTCAGGGCTAGGTATACAAATGTTAATTATGCAGGTACCCTTGTTGATGAGGTGTGCCCCTCCCTCCCCTGGCAGTTTCCCTCAACTTCCAATCCCACCCAACCTCCCCTGGTAGTTTTCCACTACTGCCAATCCTTTTCTTAAGTATTATGATAATTGTTCAAGGTCTGCTTATGAGTGAGAACATATGGTACTCTGTTTTTTGTTTCTGTGATAGACCACTGAGTATAATAGACTCTAAATCCAGAGTGTCCTATTGTTTAGCTATTTCATTCCAGTTTATCCTACTGTTGCATAAGACGTAATAATATAGCAATCCTGTACTGAGCACCTTCTAATCATCCGGCTGACATCATTATCATAGCCAACATTTGAATGTTTTAAAAATGAGATTTACATAGAGTATCTCATTTAACCTCATACTAAATAGCACCTAAACAAGTACTATTACTGGCTCCATTTTATAAATTAGAAGACAGAGGCAGAGAGTTAATATCTTACCCAAAATTCTAGTTCGTGAGTGGTAAAAGCATGATTTGAACCCAAGCTGGTGGATTCCAAAAATATCAGTTTTTAACTGTTCAATAGTGCCTGATAAAACAGGCAGTATAAAATAAAAGGTTTACAAATGAAGAGAATTATAAGATAGTCAGTGACATTTTGTTAGCATTTCTAATAAAGAAGAAAAAGAAAAAATAAGGAAAGACAAACCTAAAAATGACAATAGTGGAAAAGTATATGAAATATATTCCAACAGAGGATGTCCAAGGTCTGTCATTGAAAGAATGGTTGAGGAAGTTGCAAGAAGAAAGAACTTACAAAGTAGGTATGGACAAATAAGTTTCCTTAGTATTTATTCCTTACTGTCGTCTGGTAGTTTGCTAAGAACATACCTCTTCTTTAAACAAATGCCCTAATTGCAAGAATATAATCAAGGACACCGTTTATACATTTTTGTAATAAAAAAATTTAAGCTTGTAGAATACTTTAATAGTTTAATACTTTAAATAGAATACTTTAAAGTTATATACCTAATCCTGAGTTGTACCTCATATCTTTAAAATAAAAAAAAAACCACTTTAGAATACGTTGAACAGTTGATGCTATCTGAAGTTAAGAAGACTTTGATTCTTTAGTAACATTTTTGTTTTACTCTGTTTTGGTTCTGGTGTCTTCAAAAAAGTAGATAGTATCATAGATTATTTAATACTCTTTGCCTGTTTGCAATAGAAAACTTGCATGTGATGAATATTTTTGCATTTAAGGCAAGGGAGATGATATATCAGCATATATGTATGAACATATGAGGAATAAAAGTGCTGTTAATACAATATTTCAGGAAGTAATAAATTTGATACTCTTTCTGAAAGCTCTGAGTACTCCATCAGACTATACTTTAAAAGAACTAAGAACCAGAAACCTTTGAGTTCATTAAGTTATAGGTGCAAATTTTCTTTGGTACTTTTCACGAAGTTTTTTAGAAAATGAGGGTTTTTGGAAGACTGAGGTAGAAGGATCACTGGAGCCCAATAGGTCAAGGCAGCGGTGGCCGGGAGCGTGCCACCACACTCCAGCCTATGCGACAGAGTGAGACTCCAACTCAAAAAAAAAAGAATAAGAAAATAAGGATTTGTATTGTTGTATGACATCTCATTGCCAATGATTGAAAAAATCTTTTGTAGAAGATATACAAATAGCCAAGAATCATATGAAAAAATGCTCATTATCACTCATCGTCAGGCAAATGCAAATTAAAAACACGATGAGATACCACCTTATGCCAGTCAAAATGGCCATTATTTAAGAAATCAAAAAACAACGAAAAGGGAATGCTTATACACTGTTGGTGGGAGTATAAATTGGTACAATCTCTATGGATATAGGTATAGAGATTTTGCAAATAAAATAAAATAAAAGTAAGTATACCATTTGATCCAGCAATCCCACTACTTGGTATCCACGCAAAGGAAAAGAGATTATTATACAAACAAGATACCTGCACTCATGTTTATTGCAGGACAGTTTACAATTACAAAGATGTGGAATCAAGCTAAATGCCCATTAACTGATCAGTGAATAATGAAAATGGGGTCTGTCTATATATATATACACACCATAGATAATATTCAACCATAAAAAAGAATGAAATAATGTATTTTGCAGCAACTTGGATGGAATTGGAGACCATGTACCTAAGTGAAGTAACACAGAAACAGAAAACCAAATACCACATGTTCACACTTATAGGTGGAAGCTAAGCTAAGAGTCTGCAAAGGCATGTAGAATGGTATAATGGACACTGGAGACTCAGGAAGGGGAGGTGGGCAGGGGGAGGATGAAAAATTACCTGTTGAGTACAGTGTGTACTAGTAGGGGTCACAGGTACACTTAAAGCCCAGACTTCTTCACCACACAGAATGCATCCATGTACCCAGAAGCCATTTGTATCCCCTAAAGCTAATGACGTTTTAAAAATAAACAAATAGCTAAATAAATAAACCAGTGAATAGAAAAAATTCTTTTCTCTAATTTGTGAGAAACATTTTAATAGGTTTTTTCAAATTAATTAATTATATATTTTATTTTAAAGATGTGGGATACAATTCAGGATTAGGTATACAAGTGGACATCGTGCACTTTGGAGAGATCGTGCACTTTGGGTGTCCTTTGGAGAGATCAGTTACCCTTATTGATGTTGTGTCTCCCCCCACTGTGGCAGTATCCTGCTACTGCCAATCCCTTTCTTATAGTATTATGGTTAATGTTCAGGGTCCAATTATAAGTGAGGACATGTGGTACTCTGTTCTTTGTTTCTGTGACAGATCACTGAGTATGATAGACTCTAAATCCATCCAAGTTGCTGTGAAGGCCATATGTTTGTCCTTCTTTATGGCTGTGTAATAGTCCATTGTGTACATGTACAATTTTTTTTATCCAGTCCAGTTTTGATGGGCAGCATGGTTGGTTCCATATTTTTGCTATTGTGAATAGTGCTGCAGTAAACATGCTTGTGCAGGTATCTTTTTTGTAAAATGCTTTGAATTCCTCAGGGTATATTCCCAGTAGGGGAATTCCTGAGTCACATGGAAGGTCAATCTCTAGTTCTTTTAGAAATCTCCACACTGTTTTCTATAGAGGTTGAACTAGTTTGCATTCCCACTAGCAGTGTAGAAGTGTTCCCTTTTCTCCATATCCTTGCCAGCATCTGTTGTTGTTTATTTTATTAATGATGGCCATTCTTACGAGGTTAGATGGTATTTCAGTGTGGCTTTGACTTCCATTTCTCTGATGATTAGTGAGGCTGGGCACTTTTTCATGTGTCTGTTTGCTGCCCGTATTAGATACTTTTAAAAGATATATGAATTATAACATTATTCTGCCCACAGTCCTTCAATGGCTTCTTATTCTAGGTCTAAACTCTGAAGTTTTTTATTTTGGCCTTTGTGGCTTTACATCATCTGGTTCTTAGCTAACTGCCTGCCCTTTTTCTTGCCTCTGCTTTCTTTGTTATAGCCACATAGATAGAATTTCTAGGGGTTGTGGGAACACTCTAAGCATGTTTTCATCTCAGGGTCTTTGAACTGCTTCCACCTGCCAGGAATATCCTTTTCCCAGAGAGCCCTGTGACTTCTCCTTCAATTTATTCAGGTCACTGTTGTGTGACATCTCATTAGAGAGACCTGCCCACCACTATCCTATCTTTAAAGTAGTATCTTCCCACCTCCCTCTTCCAATCCATATCCCTGTGTGTTTATTTTATGGGAGTAGGCACCTTGGTGATTGTTTTGAACTCTGTCCTCTTCTAGAATGTAAGTCATAGGACCAAGGACTTTATCTGTTGTATCCTTTATTGTAGCCTAGAGCCTAGAATAGACAGAGAGGATGGATGAATGAATGGGTGGATGGAGGGAGGGAGGGAGGGATGGATGGATGGATGGATGGATGGATGAATGGATGGATGATGAATTGGAGTTTTTGGCTTTTGTTTAAAACAGAGCTTTGTGGTTATTAGATGTAATGGTATTTTAGTGGATTACTTACATTTTTCTAGCTCTTTACCATTTTCAGTGTTTTTATGTCCTCATTGCTTCATTTTATTCTTCCAGTGGCCCTCTGAAGTAGGCAACGAGCTGCAGTCATTATCTCCATTTTACAGATGAGAAATATGAGACTTAGAGCCTTGCTCAAGGACACAGGGCTCATAAGTAAAAATCTGGACAGAAACCTAGATTTTTTTTAACTCTGCCAAATATTAATGCCACTGACCAAAGTTGTCACTCACAGAAAACAGAATGTTTCACTGAAGAAGATGATAAAATCCTCTTCTCTACAGGGATTTAGAAAGCAAATAAACCTAGTGTTTATGGCATACGTCAGGGGAGCACTTAGGGTATCTGGTTATAAGAGGTTTGCTGAGTCAACTTCATTCCCATCTTAGGTTTCTAGTTACATTTTGTTGAGTGGAATAGTGGAAAGAAAAGAAATTAGAGCAGAAAAATGTCACAACACGTGCTTTGAGAGGGAAAGAATCTCTATTGAATTTTGGAACTGAAAGTAACTTAAGATTACCTTCAGTTATATCACTCCTTGAATTATATCACCCTCTTCCTTCATATTTCTAGAGTCATGAAACTTCAGACCAGGAGGAGAGATTCATTGCCTATGGTCACTACTACTGCTTATATATATCTGGCATTGGCAGTTTTTAAGTTATGTTTTTAAGTTATGTTTTAAGTTATGCTAGAAGTCCCGTTAGAATCAATGAGATTGCCAGTTTTCCTTACCTTAATATGTCAAATGTCATTAAAAGCCAGTCTCCCACACTTATTAGCTCTGGTCTATTAGTCCTTATTTCTTCCATTTATCCTCTGTTATTCTGACTCTTGGCTTTCCTCCCTTAGGAAGCCTCAGAAGAAAACTCATCCTCTGTCTCCTACCAGACAGTGACTACTTTAGGACATGGACCATCTTTGTCATTTTTCTACTTTTATGTCATCAGGATCCATTACAGTATCTTACTGAGCACAGAGTGGGTGCACTGAAAATATCTGAAACTGTTGAATTATATCAGTATATCTTAAAAGATCCCTAGCAAAATGTGAATCTCTGGTCCTATGCTGATCAAATGATATAATCATATCTCTATCAAACATCTCATGTTTTGGAGGTACTTTGTCTCTTGATTCTGTATGCTAAACAGTAATGGCATGATAGTTTTGCCTAGACCTTCCCTAAAACCTGCCACTCTGTTAAAGTTTACATGGAAAAATCAGGTTGTCACAGATTATAGGCAGATCTAATTAGTGGTACTGGTAAGTTCTATTCCAGGGCAGGATGGAAGTTTAGAGGGATAGATAGCATCTGGTCTGGGGAGAAACTGATGTTCCTCTTTGGACAAGGGGATCCTGATATTCTTCTTGATGAGGTGAGGCAGAAAGATTGCCTGAGCCCAGGAGGTCAAAGCTGTGACAAGGCAAGATCGCACCACTGCACTGCAGTCTGAGTAACAGAGTGAGATCCTGACTCAAAAAAAAGGGAAATGGACTGAGTTCTTGAGACGAGCTATACAGAGGTGGCAAGCTTAGAAGGTAATGTGGGTTTCAGAAGGGGTGTCAAGACAGGATTTCTTGATTGGTGATCCTGATAAGCTAAGTTCCATGGAGCTAGACCAGATGAATCTGGCTTTTCTTCCCTGCATAGAACGTGAAGACTGTGTCAGAGACCCCTGCAGTGCCTCCAGTTTCAGAAGATGAAGATGATGATGATGATGCTACCCCACCTCCAGTGATTGCTCCACGCCCAGAGCACACAAAATCTGTGAGTCTCTGAGAGCCTGACCAGCTTTGTGATTTATTAGAGTGAGGACAGAGAGGGAGGGGCTGGTGCTGAGGCCTAGAAACTTAGTATTCTGGGCCAGGTCCTTAGATGTTGAAGCTGGTGAAATAACTGAACGACTTTGACTGAAGCTACTTTCTATATGATTAAAAATGAAAAGCAGTGTACTTATTTATCATTGGTTTGCAGATAGCCCCAAAGTATCCTAGGTAAGTGATGTTTGTACCATCCAGTCCTGGTTTACTTAGCCTGTTCTCCACAGATAGGACAGGAAGATACACAGGATTGATGGTACTTAGTGCAGGACTAACATAAATTATTCCAGTCTCTAGGGAAGCAACAAATTGTCTTGCGATAGATCTTTTCTTCTCTGTTAAATGTGCAGCGTTCAGCCTCTCAGAGCATCATTGATGATATTGAAAGACCCAAGAGAATTTATAAATACATTAGTGCTATTAATATACTGGACATCAGGAGTGCATTTTGATGCCGGATGCTGGCAGTGATTTCTATTTAACTTCTTTTGAGGTTCCTGCATCTCAGAATAGCCATAGTCCCTTTACCCTTGTTTTGAACAATCTAGTCCCTGTGCTTTACCTGATTTATCACCATTGAGCACTGACCTACCATCAGATGATACTCTTTTTCTATGTTTAGGTTTTTTATTATGGTGAGAGCTTCATAACGAAAGAAGCATCTAGAACTTAAACTCTATGGTAATGCAGGGGAAAAAAAGGGCTGCCTCTGGAATAAGAGTATTCAGGGAGGTGTTCAAGCAGAAATTGGTTGAGTGACTATTGGAGAGGCTGTGGAGGAATTCAAGGTAATTAGATGGCCTCCTAGGATGAGAGCTTATAAACAGAATTTGTGAAATCATCTTTTCTGTAGGTCACAAAGTTACCTTAAGAAAAAAAAATGGGCTTCAAAGTTGGAGAGTTGCCACAATATCTCACACTAATATCCTTTTGTCTGTAAGCATGTTCATTTAAAATATTTTCTCCCCACTAAACCATGATCTCCTCAAAAGTAGAGGAAACCCAGTATTTGTGTATTTCCAGGGCTTATCGTAGTTTTTGGCAGGCATCATAAGTCAGTAAATATTGAGTGAATGAATGGATTGATAAATTTGATCGTCATAGCATTTCTTTCTAAAAAGATATTGTTAATTCCTAGTTTATAGAAGAAGCAGCTGAGATTTGGAGAGGTGAATTGATCTGCCCAGTCTCTTAGTAAGCAAAAGAGCCAGGATTTGAATGCAGGTAATTAACCCCAACTCCAGGTTGTTTCCACCATAGCACAGTGACATTTTTGTGTGTGCAGATCTGTGCTGGGAGCCAGAGAAGGAAAAGGCAGGATTTCTGTCTTCAAAGAGACATATCAGAAGAAGCAAAGGAGGAGAAGGCATGAAAGTATCGATATAAGTCTTGGGATATAATTTGTGTACAGGTATAAGAATAGAAAATTGAAAATTTTTATGCTAGAGTAGTCAGGAAAGAAGCCATAATGTCTGATCTCAGTGTCTTGAACAACAGTAGCTGTTCCTACTACATGAAAAGTTCTCTCCTTCTCTCCCATTTCTACCTGTTAGAAGCCTGTTCAGCAGTTTCTTTCACCCAGGCCAACTCTGGCTTGTCTCCCTTTCTTTTCTCTCTTCTTCCTCTAATAAACTTTGTTTGAAAACTTTAAAAAAAAAAAAAAAAGCCTGTCCAGTCAAAAGCCAGTGTGGTTGAGCAGTCCAAGGTGCAGAATTTAGGCTCCAGTCTCTTTGGAAGCGTTTGAGTCCCACCACTGCCAGTAGCTCTGCATCATCATAGATAAATGATTATCATAGATAAATGATCCTTTATTCATCATAAAAGCCTTTAAGATCCTTTAAGATACAGCTGAAGGGTCCTGTTTATTGATTGATTGATTCCATCAAACATTTACCTGAATGCTTGCTTTTTTGCTAGATAAGTGGTTAGTGGAGGAAGTCAGGACTGAATGCCACCTATCTCTTGTCCTTAGCTTGTAGCCTATCCAAAAGATAATTGTGATAATTTGATGATAAAATCTGATAAATACCTTGATGCATCTCCTGGAGAAGGGAAGTATAACTTATGATCACTTCTTCTAAACCTCAGTAGTATATAGTTTGCTCAATTCTTATAACATTTATCCCTTTCTGTCTTTTAGTTATGACTCTCTCACCTCCACAAGAATGAGAGGATAAGGGCAGCATTTTGTACAGGGTTAGGCAAAGAGTAGAGTCTTAGTAAATGTTTATGTAAATGGATGAATATTGCATTTAATATTTTTAAAAACTGAAATTTGAGTGCTTAATGTCTGCTGGGCATGCTTCTAATTATTTCATATATATGAATCAACTTATTCCTACAACAACCCCATAAGATAAATATCATTATTATCACCATTGTATAAATGAGGAAACTGAAGCACAAAGAAGTTAAGTAATATGCCCAAAGTCATGCAGTTGCTAAGAATAAGAGTTGGGATATAAGTCCAGGCAGTCAGGTTCTAGAGTCTGTATTCTAAATCACACCATACTACCTCTTGAAGAATAAGAGTAGTTCCTTCTCTGCAAGGGTTCAGGCTTTGAAGAGAGAGTAACTCAATAGAAGATAATGTTTAGTGTATTCACAGTGCAAAGTGCTATGGAAATATAGCATATTTCTTTTAGCTTAGGTAAGCATAGAATGTTACAGATGAAGTAGATTCCCATCTTTAAATAATTTCTTTAAAGAATTTTCTGTAAATAATTTATTTTGAAAGTTGACTGGCATCTGTTGAATATTTTTAGTGCTGAGACTCTCACCCCTTTTATGTATAGTGAGAGCAAGGAAGGCCATTTCACCCAGAAAGGATGGGCTTGGGTACAGAGGAGGGTTAATATGGGTTTTGGCATAGGAGAAAGGATGCATTTATTGGGTTTTGTTCTGTGGATGTTCTAACTCTACATCTAGGAAAGATTCTCTTGTGCTAACAAAGACTGGCCTTGACAAAATTTTGCACCAACAATGCAGGTATACACACGGTCTGTGATTGAACCACTTCCTGTTACTCCAACTCGGGATGTGGCTACGTCTCCTATTTCACCTACTGAGAATAACACCACTCCACCAGATGCTTTGACCCGGAATACTGAGAAGCAGAAGAAGAAGCCTAAAATGTCTGATGAAGAGATCTTGGAGAAATTACGTAAGGAATTTCTAGCTTTCTGAACCTCTCTTTGCTCTATGATTGGTCAAGCACAGAGATGACATTCCTGATCCTAGGCTTGGCCCACGTGACTGTTTGGCCAGTCATGCTTGGTGCCTTACCCCCAGATTGTGTTTCTCCTCACCCTGCTCCTGTACCTCCCTTCCCTGTCTCACATCCCTTAGTTGGATACCACGTTAGGATGGGGATGTGATGGGAGAGAGTGTGGTTAGCTCACTTTGAGCACAAAGCGCCCTTTACCCCAGGCATGGGTTGTGGAAATGACAGATAACTTTTATCTAATGAATAGTCTAGAATGTTGTGTTGAGAAAGAGTGAAGCCTTGTCTATACTTGGTATGAAAGAGTGCTGTGATTGATTATTGATGTTTTGCTATTGACAAAGAAGATAGGTATGCTATCTTGGTTGTAGAAAAAGAGGAAAGGGAAGCTAATACTTTATGAACCTGTAGCTGTACTATGTACCAAATGACAAGCAACACATTTCTTGATTTATTTTTAAATTTAATTTCCATATTAACCCTGTGAAGATAAGCACTATGATCCTCATTTTTGAAGTTAGGGTATTTGAGGCTCAGGGAGGCTAGATACCTTGCCCCAAATCATACAGCTGAAAATTGACAAAACTGAGGTTAGAACACAAGTTTGTGCTCCTATGATTCAGTAGATCATGCTGCCTCTAACTATAGAGTAGAAATTTCCATTTTACTTTCTTTAGCAGCCAGAAATTGGGATATATTAGGGTAGCTTGTTTCTGTGTTTCAGCAAACTGCAGAAAAATTCATATTAGAAGGAAGGACTAGGTTGATCTGTGGGCTTGTAAAAAGCATTTTACAAAGTCTTTGACTTATTCACTGTACCTACTTACTTCCAGGAGGGATTTGATGTGACTGATTTGGCCACATCTCAAACTGGCATTGCTTTCTAAAGCCATGGATTCTGGTTCTCTGGTTTAGCAGCTGTCTTCCTTATAATTCTTGTTTGACTTTAAAACATTTTTTTTTTTTACTCTTTAAAAAATTGCCCCTTTCTGGAGCCTCATAACATAATGAAGTAAGAAAAGCCCCTCAGTTATCTGTTTACTCCTGTATGTAGTCTTGTTCTCAAAAATAGATTTCTTAAATAAACAAATAAATAAATAAATAGAGTTATGGAAAACAGACTGGCCTGGGAGTTAAGACTTGGGCTGAAGTTCTAGCCTTGCCATTGACTTACGTCTTGGGCAATTTTCTTTTTCATTTTTTTTTTTTTTTTGAGTTGTAGTCTCACTCTGTCACCCAGACTGCAGTGCAGTGGCTGCTCCCAGTCACCGCAGCCTCAACCTGCTGGGCTCTGGCGATCCTTCCGCCTCAGCCTTCCAAGTAGCTGGAACTACAGACGCACGCTACCATGCCCGGCTAATTTTTGATTTATTGTAGAGATGAGGTCTCACCAAGTTGCCCAGGCAAGTCTCGAACCTGCGGGCTCAGACAGTCCACTCACCTCAGCCTCCCAAGGCGTGGGATTACAGCCTGAGCCACTGAGCCCGGCTTGGGCAATTTTCTATTATTCTCTGAACCTCCTTTTTCTCCTCTTTTAAATAGGGATGTTAATACTTGTCTCACTTGTAAATCAAATGAGGTAATATATGTGAAAAGTACCAAATCTTAGGAATCAGTTATTAATGGAAAGCACATTGGACTGGGAAACTAAAAACCAAACTCCTAATCTTAGTTCTTACACCAGTTTGCTGTGTGACCTTGGGAAATATCTTCCTTTCTTTGGGCCTTAATGTTCACATGTCTAGAATACAAGTTGTGAAACACAATGAGCTCTCTCATATCCCTGTGTCTTTGCACTTGAAGTGTTTTCTGTTGTAAACCTCTTCTACTTTCTCTCTTTGGCTAACTGTTACTTATCCCGTAAATATCAGCCCATCTATCAGCTTTCTGAAGCCTTTCTAGTCTGGTTTTTTTTTTTTTTTCTCCTTTGGTATTTATCACAGCAATTATTGTATTTTCATGGAACTTTTTGCTTACTTATCTGTCTCCTTCATGAGATTGAGCTTCTTGAGAGTAGGAACTGTCTTAATGGTGTCTCATCTATCACTTCATTCCTAACTCAACATATATGACTTGGTACATAGTAAATGAGTGAATATTTATTGAATGAATTAATTTTAACAATGAATGAATGGCTTTTTTAGGTGTTTAGAAATGGAATCAAAGCAACTAAGAAGGTGAAACTTTTGGTGGGGACTTACGAGGGAAGAACTAAGGGCCTGCTTAGTATGTTTTTTGGGTATTGGAGGTCGTTCTTTAAGCCTTGCCAACTCCAGGGATTGGGGAAACACGGGGCCTGTTTTGTATCTTGATCTGGGGAAAAAAAATGATTCATGGTCTCTGTTTCTTTCAAAGGGAGCATAGTGAGTGTGGGCGATCCTAAGAAGAAATATACACGGTTTGAGAAGATTGGACAAGGGTTAGTAGGGGCATTTTCTTACCCTGGAGAAATTACTTTAAATTGTGTGTGCTAGCATATATGATTTTGCTTTTGTTTTGCCTCTTATAAACCTTATGTTTCTTTGTCTACTTTACCCTTCACCCATTTAGATGTGTTATGTTAGACTGACTTCAGATTTGGCAGAATTATGCTTAATATGAGAGATGTTCCATTAGCTGACCATGTTGCTAAAAATAATCCTGCAGTAAAAGTGAGAGAACCATTTATTTTCTTAGCACAAAGCCAGCTTCCCAAATCGTAGCTCTGCTTTTTCAGATGAACCCTGTTGTCCTAGTGCTAAGACCTACCAGCACTAACAAAAAATGGTAGACCCAGAACTACAGACTCTTCTACTAGTGTCATGGGACCTATTTTTCTAGGTGGATGCTAGTATTCATCCTTCTGGCATTCATTCTTCTCTGTAGCTCATATGCTGCCCTCAGTGTGCTGAACTCAGCAAATCTTAGCAGAGTTCCTATTGTGAATAGGCACTGTGAATACAGAGGCAACAGTCAACAGAAGGAGATAGGCAAACAGAATTGTAATGTACAGTTATGTGTCGCTTAACAAGGGGGTATGTTTTTGATATGCATCGGCAGGTGATTTTGTTGTGAGAATATCACAGAGTGTACTTATATAAATCTAATTGGTGTTGCCTACTACACACCTAGGCTACGTGGTATAGTCTGTTGCTCCTAGGCTACTGACCTGTACAGCATGTTACTGTGTGGAGTACTATTGGCAATTTTAACATGATGGTAAGTATTTGTACATCTAAGCATAGAAAAGGTATGGTAAAATACAGTGTAAAAGATAAAAAATGGTACACTTGTATAGGCCACTTACTATAATAGAGCTTGCAGGTCTGGAAGTTGCTTTGGATGAGTCAGTGAGTGAGTGGTGAGTGAATATGAAGGCCTAGGACATTACTGTATACTACCATAGACTTTAGAAACACTGTATACTTAGGCTACACTAAATTTATTTTTTAAAAGTAATTATGTTGTAATGTTACAACTGCTATGTTGTTACAAAGTGATGAAAATTTTTCAGCTTCATTATAATCATTTGGGATCATCATCATATATGCGGTCCATCATTGACCAAAACGTTGTTAATATGGCACATGACTGTACTGTCTTTTTAAGTGTCTGGCCATTATGTTGAGTTACCGAAGCCAGACATAAAAGAACAGATATTGTGTGATTCTGTGTATATGAAATTAAAGAATAGGCAAAACTAATATATGATCATAGAAGTTATCATAGTGGTTATTTCCAGGAGGGGGATGTTGAGTGGAAAGAGGCACAAGGGAACCTTTGGGGGTAATCTGGTGGTGAACACATGGGTGTGTACATATATGAACAAATAATCAAGTTGTGCATTTAAAATTTGTGCAGATTACTTTAGGTAGTTTATGCCTCTATGTTAAAAAAAGGGAGGAGTTTCTAAAGACCTACCGAATGAGCTAAAATTAAAAAGAAACTGAAAAATAAAAATGTCTGGCTACCTACAAGCCTCTCAGTGTTAGTATTGCTAATGAGGTCATTGATATTTTCTGTTTCAGATTTCTTTCTTACATTCCCAAGAACTTCTGAAAATAAGATAAAGGATTATGTGATATAGGGTGGTTATGTTTATATAGCGTTCTATAGTTTATATCTATTATTGTTTAGTTTAATCCTCAAAACAACTCTGGGCTTGAATGAATCTCATTTTTTTTTCTGGTTCCAGTATTTTTCCTACTTGACATGCTTTTGTGAGTCAGAACTGGTTTAAGGTATTTAACATCTTGAGAAGAAATTATTTTGCTTACCTCAGAGTAATGTGGAATGATATTTCTTTGAGGTAGTTAAATGGAGATATTAGGAATGTAACAGGAAGGTAGACAGACAAGTGTGGACAAGTCAACTTGGTTTTTTCTCTGGACTTGTGTTTCTTCTGTACATTTAAGGAAGGGGTGGTAAATTGAGGACCTTTTACCTCCAAAACTTCTATGATTTTCTATTCTATTCTAATTACAGGTGTAAGAGACCTGTAAGTTAACATTTGCCAAATGTTCTTTCCTTGCTTCTGTTAGTGCTAAGGGAAGAATTAAATATTTATTAAGCGTTTATGCAGATGTCTCCACATTTCATAATTTTAAAAATATAAATGCTATACTAGTATTATGAATTGGTAATATTATAATTTTTGCTTGTTTTTCCTCCATTTAACATCTAAAGATAATTATTCTTTTGGACTTCTTCATATGTCTAATCATATGTCTATTCAAGGAGAAATAATCAAGTATTAACCAATAGACCAGAGAAGCTTTCTAGAACTGTGTAATTATGAAGACCTAGTCTCATGATGTCCATCCCCCTAAAACTAGGGCATGTTTGTCTTTTAAGAATGGTAGTAGCAGGGCTCGGTGGCTCAGCCTGTCATCCCGCGCCTTTGGGAGGCTGAGGTGAGTGGATTGCCTGAGCCCGCGGGTTCGAGACCCGCCTGGGCAGCGAGACCTCATCTCTACAATAAATAAAAAAAGAATCAGCAGGGCGTGGTAGCGCATGCCTGTAATTCCGGCTACTCGGAAGGCTGAGGCGGAAGGATTGCCGGAGCCCAGCAGGTCGAGGCTGTGGTGGCCGGGAGCGGCCACTGCACTCCAGTCTGGGTGACAGAGTGAGACTCCAACTCAAAAAAAAGAATGGTAGTATGTCTGGTAGGATCAGAGAGGAGTGGGGATAGAAAGATGGACACTGGCTTTATAACAGAAGATGGCTAGAAGATAGGATGATCAGGCAACAAAGAAGTAACTGCCAGTACAAATAGTCCAGTCCTTATTTGATACCAGTATCTTATGATCACAGTTTCCAGGCATGTAGCTAGGATCCCAGCTAAAGTTAGGGAACTGATGACCATAGTTTCTAGCTGCAAGACATACTTGCAAGTGACTTTTCTCCCAGAATTGACCTAACTTCTGCAGGAATCATAATCTCAGTGTTTGCTTAGGATGCATTGTTGCAGTAGACTAGAATTTGAAGTTTCTTCAAGTCGCATTATTTGTACCTAATATACGACATATACAGCTACAAATATGTGTTGTAAACTCCTCACCTACAAATATGCAAGGTTTATGGATATAGGCATTAAATGAGGGCTTTAGTTATTTCAAATGAACATGATTACTTTCCTTGCGTTATTTCTAGCATTTATTTCCCCCTTCTCTGTTTATCTATCTGAATATGTATATACATGTATACGTGTACACATGTATGTCTAGTAGGGCCATTTTTACCTTGGGTGAGGTAGTTTCACATTTTCTGGGAGTATATGTATTTGAAAAAGTATGCTTAATATCATTTTATGTTTAAAAAGTGAAAACTAGGGCAACTCCCTCAGGTCCCCTCCCACTGTGGGAGCTTTTTTGTCAATAAATACTGCTTTCAAAAAAAAAAGAAAACTAAAAACCTGTTTTACGCTACAAACTATAGAAAATGGAGGCCGGGCATGGTGGCTCATGCTGATAATCACAGCACTTTGGGAGGCAGAGGCAAGAGAGGATTGCCTGGGCCCAGGGGTTCAAGACCAACCTGGGCAACTTGGCAAGACCTCATCTCTACAATAAATTAAAAATTTAGCCAGGCCTGTGGCATGTGTCTGTAGTTCCAGCTACTTGAAAGACTGAGGCAGACGGGTTACCTGGGCTCAGCAGGCTGAGGCTGTGGTGATTGTGAGCATGCAACAGCACTCCAGCCTGGGTGACAGAGTGAGACTCTTACTCAAAAGAAAAAAGAAAAAAAAAAAAAGAAAATATAATTCACATATTTTCTTGGCAGAATAAATGATTGAAAAACACTTTCTTGAAGGGTCATAGTATCCTATAATGTCAGAATGGAAAGGGCATTTTGAGATTATTAGATTATTCAATGTGGTTCTTCAAGTTTTTGTAGTTTTTTAGTTGTTATAGCTTTTTAATGTAAATTTTAATTGAAGATAACATATAAAAGTATCCAACTGTGAATTTTCAAAAAGTGACCACACCCAGGTAACCAGTAGTCAGATTAAGAGAACATTGACCGGTATTCTAGAAGTTGATATCCCTTTTTGATAAATATATAAGCTATCTCCCTCTAACTCATTTTGAAATTCTCTTTCCCCTCAACTCTCACCCTAGTTAAAAATCACAGATCTGCTTAGAGGCGAAGAGTTTGAAGCCACAAGAAATTAAAGAAATTAAAGTGATTTGCCAAGTGTAGAGTAGGAACGGAGAGAAGCAAGCAGGAGCGAAGCAAGCAGGAGCAGGATACTACTATACATTGAATGCTTCTTATATTTTAAGCACTTGGCTAGGTGTTTTACATGAACTAATTTATTTAATACTCTTATGTTCACTTACAAATTAGGAAAATGAATCTCAGAGAAGTTAGATAACTTGCTGTAGATCATAGAACCGGTAGGGACTAGGTAGAAGTTTCAAATTGGAACTCAGCTCTGTTGGCCACCAGAGTCTACATTCTCTTTACTACCACATATGGCTTCTTAAATATGAGAATGGGAGAGCTGCAGGGAGATGATTATTTTTGCTGCTATTGTTTTTAACATTTACACTGCCAGAGCGTGTGTAGAGCTGCATTTGATAAACATCACTTTATGGAACATCTGTGTTTTTTTCCCTCTCTCTCCCTTACTTGTTCAGTGCTTCCGGCACCGTGTACACGGCAATGGATGTGGCCACAGGACAGGAGGTGAGTATCTGCTACCAACTGTTGCTCCTCTATTTATTTTTATTTAGGATTAAATTTTAGTCCTTCTTACAGCTCATTAGAAATACTTACAGTTTCTTACAACAGCAAGCTAGAACCAGACTAAGAATTATGGTGCTTGGGAGAGAAATCTGATTTAGAGGAGATTTAAATCCATTCTCTTGACTCCTAATCTAGCTGTCCTACCTTGACTCTATGCCCAGAATTCCAGTGGACATTGAAGTCCTCATTTACTTGGTGACACCTTTTTGTCCCTCTCATTTCATCAAGCCAGGAGAACTCTGACCTTACTGCTAAAGCTACTGACCCAACATCTTGTCTTCAGCAGAAGGAAGCCATGATGGGAATATAGAGCACTCAAGATTTCCTTGCATTCTACTCTTTGATTGCAGAGCAGGAATGTTGACTGGTGGACTGTGGTTGGAAGCTGCCTGGAGGAGTGCTTGGTTCAGAGAGTACTAAAACTTAGAGATTGAGAGAGGCACTTCCTCTTCAATGAAAATAGAGTTGAGATCCTCTTAGAAAAGCTGCTGAGAACCTGCTTTTATATTTTTGGTGATTGAAATCACCTGCCATACTGGAGAAGTCATGATTAATAGGGATAGCACACATCTCACTAGGCTCTTATGAGTCAAATGCCAAGTATTGAGGCTCCACCTAGAGTAAGCCAACTTTTAAAAATCATCTTATGGTTAACGATTTATTAATTGTCCTTTGGTGTGAACATCCAGAGACCTAGTTGCTTACCTTTAGCTACTTATATAACCTCGGCAAGTCATTTGATCTCGCTGAGCCTGAATTGTATTTATTTCTAAAATGTATATGAAGCTGGAGGTGATGGCATGTGCCTGCTACTCAGGAGTCTGAGGCGGAGGATCACTTGAGCCCAGGAGTTTGGGGCTGCGGTGAGCCGTGATCATGCCACTGCACTCTAGCTTAGGCAACAGAGTGAGACCTTGATGCCAAAAAAAAAAAAAAAAATGTGTATGATAATATACACTTCACAAAAGTAATGAAAAAATTCAGTAAAGCAATGCACATCATAAACTTTAAGAACTACATATTTATTCATTTTTACTAATACATATTTATTTATTCCATAAGGCATTTATTGAACATTTGCTTTGGGCTGTACTTTGTACTAAGAACTATATGAACATTCTTGAGCATTAAAATCATATGTAAATATAAGAGACCACAATTTCCATTGTATACATATAACAGTCTTGTGATGCTGATAAGAATCTACCTTAAATTAAAAATGATGAGAAGGGGAAGATAGTATTATCATGGCAGTTTTAATGATGGTGAATATGATACAGAGATAAAAAAGAGGTTATACCAATTCTAAAAAGAACTCCACAAGGTAGGTGATATTATTTCCTTTTTACTGCTGAGGAATTTGAGGCCCAGAGAATATAAATAACTTTTTTGTGAAGTTGTGCTATCTGCAATTAGCAAGAACTGGGTTAGGATCTTTCGATTCCTAATCCTCTGTTTGCTGGGCACATAGGATTAGGGCACAGCAGAGATAAGTCCTTTCTTGTCATGTTTCTGGCTTCTCAGGCCTTAGATCCTGTGATAAGAAGCAGGTAGGTGATGGGCAGTTCCTGGAAGGCCTGAAGGCTGCCTGTGTGAGAAGCTGGCCACAGGAAAGAGAATTTAACTTCATTGTATGCCTGCCTTGTGGTTACAAAACTATGAATGGAAGTAAGTCCATCAGGGTGGCTAATGCAGTGTGGTCAGAAAGGCCTCATTTCCTGCCCCAGAGAGTATAAATCTTTAGTAGAGTTGGCGGGATGTTCTCAGTCTTTGTGAGTGAGTGCTTATTGGGGGTTATCCAGCTGGGAAGAGCAGTTATTGTCTCACACACAGAGAGTGTTAGGGCTGGGCAATCTTCCAGTTACAGATCCAACAATCATTTTTCAAGCCCATTTTTAGAGGGAATGTGAAAGGACAGACTGGAGGAGCCTTTGGAGTCATATGGACCTGTGGGCATTGATTGATTATAACCTTATAATATTTTTATAAGTCTTGACCTCAATTTCCTGGCCTGAAAATTTCAATCATGGTTTTTACTTTGCAGGGGTGTTACTAGGTTTTACTGAGATGATATAAATAAAGCGCCTAGCACAGAGCCTGGCACACAGTAGGCATTTAATAAACAGTGGTAGGAGGGTGATTGGTTGTTGCTGCTGCTGCTTTCAGTCTTTCTGTCCTTATTAAATGCTGTCATTACTGTGATTACCACGTTCATTGTTGTCTTACTTTATTCTTAAGTTATTTACTTATCTATGGGTAATACTTTGGCCACTGTCTCACTGAGTACTCAAAACAATCTCGAGGGGAGGGGAGTTGGGGTTGAGATTTTTGTCCTCAATGCATTGATAAAGAGATTGAGGCTCAGAGAGCTTATGATTAGTCAAGATCAGCAAGTGACAGTCAAGCCCAGAGCTTCGGTCCTCATAGCTGAAGTCTAGTTCTTTTTTCTGTTATAGGAGTGCTATTTCCTAGCCTGAACAGGTGGGGTCTGATTAGGTGAAGGGTATTTAGCTTGGGCTGTAGTTAGCTATTGAAAATCACTCCCAGTGTGCAGCCCTAGCCTTCATGTTAGTCCCTGTATGCCTCTTCTCCCTTGCTGCTGCCCAGCAGTGACCACTGTGAGGGTCATAAGCACTGTCTCATCCTCCAGGATGACTGAGGAAATCCAAAGGCAGTCTTTTGGCTCCAGTCCTTAATGTGTTATAAGGGCTTACTGTACTTAATGTCTATAGATCAACATGTTGCTTTTCAGACATTAGGAAAATGAATTCTTAACTGCATGGAAAGCTACAGCCAAACCAGAAGCCTAACCTAGGGAGAAACCTTACTCCAAAGCAAGTTTTTCTTACTTGAGGTAGGGAATGGAGGTGGTCAGAATGGTTAAAAGAATTACTTCTCTTCTTAATGATAGCTGGGTCTCTGCAGAAGACTGTCCACACTCGACTTGAAGAAATAATAAAGTCAGAATTTGTTCCATACAAATTTGAATAATTCATTCTTTATATACTTGCTGCTTCTGACAAGACAATTTATTTATTTTAGATGTTCATGTTCTTGTCCACTAAGCAGGAAAAAAAGGGAAACTATCTCTAGAGAATGAGCACTTAGCAGATAATTTGAAGTATACTCCTGTGGGATACAGGAGCCTCCTGATGATTTTTGTGGGTTAAAAACAAAGTACTTATCAATCCTCTGACTTCTCTCTTTCATTCTTCCTTTCTACACACATTTGTTGAGCACCAGCTGTGTATGTGTGAAGCCCTGTGCTTGGCACTGGGGATTCCGGGCTTTTAGTCAAGCCCTCAAACTTCTAGATACACACACACACACACACACACACACACACACACACACACACACACACACACACACACACACAGAAACACACACCCCTAATTGGTCATCATCCAAGGTAATGAGTTGTAAGTTCCATAGGAGAGGGATAAATATGATCTTCTAGGGCGTTAAAGAAGAGAAAAGCCATATTTGGTTTGGAGAATGAGATTTCCTTTGACCTGATACAAAGCATATCTAGACTTTGAATGTGTGGAAGTGAGGTGGGATATTGCAGATGGAGAGAAGACCCTGAACAAAGAGAAACTAGATACCAAGGAGAACTTAGAGCCTATGAAGGAGTATAGTTGGAAGTAAGGTAGGGGTCAGATAATGAGAACTTTGAATGTTGTGCTAAGGAACACTTCTAGGCAACCAGAAGTCATTTAACTTTTGGGCAAGGCAGAGGGTTATCAAATGTGTGCTGTGGGGGAAAATTAATCTGGCTGCCTGTGCAGTATAAATTAACATCACTTTTGAGAGTTCTAATATTGACTTTGCTACTTAATAGTTGTGTATGTGAGTCACATATCCTCTCTGAATCACAATTTCCTCATCTGCCAAAAAGTTAGTAATTCTTCGCACACAAGGTATTTGAGAATTAAATGAAGTAACATATTTGAGAATACCTTAATTAATACCTGACACATCAAACAAGTACATACAAAGTGCCTTGGAAACTAAAGTATACCTTATATTTGTATTATGTGGAAATTTGTTTTATTTATAAAGATAAAAAGTCGTCAATGATCTTTTCCACACATAAGTATTAAGGATCTCATCCTCTTTTTTCTCTTCTCTCTTAAGCGGGTCAACTCTGACTGATCTTCCCACACCAAGTTCAGAAAGTCACCTCCCCCTTTATGTAGCCTATGTACATTGCCAGACTGAAAGAGTTCTGGCCCTGTTTTGTATTTCTGTAGCATTTTGTATGAACTTCTGTTTTAGCATCTCTTTTATATTGTGATTTTTTTTTTTTAAGTATTTTTCTACATTAAAGTTTGCTCCTTAAGCTTTGGTGTATATCACAATGACCTGGAGGGTTTATTTTATTTATTTATTTATTTAGAGTTGGAGTCTCACTCTGTTGCCCAGACTGGAGTGCAGTGGCACGCTCCTGGCCACCGCAGCCTCAACCTGCTGGGCTCCAGAGATCCTTCCACCTCAGCCTTCCAAGTAGCAAGAACTACAGGCGCACGCTACCACACCTGGCTAATTTTTTGATTTATTGTAGAGATGAGGTCTCACCAAGTTGCCCAGGCGAGTCTCAAACCCGCGGGCTCAGGCAATCCACTCACCTCAACCTCCCAAAGCACGGTATTACAGGCTGAGCCACCGAGCCCGGCTCTGGAGGGTTTATTAAAACACAGGGTTTCTGATTCAGTGGGTGTGGGGTAGGGCTTGAATATTTTTATTTCTAGTAAATTCCCAGATGATGATGCTAGCTTTGAGAACCACTGATCTACACTGATAAATTGTGAATCACTTGAGAGCTAAGATTGTATCTTATTCATCCTTGTTTCCTTAGTACTTAAGGTCTGATACTTAGTAGCTCAATAAATGTTGAATGACTCTGGTTGCATATTGAACGTACTCTGATTTCAGGTGGCCATTAAGCAGATGAATCTTCAGCAGCAGCCGAAGAAAGAGCTGATTATTAATGAGATCTTGGTCATGAGGGAAAACAAGAACCCAAATATTGTGAACTACTTGGACAGGTATGGAATGGTGGGTCCTATCAGAGGGATAGGGTCTTTGGGACTGATTGGTGTTAGAGAAGCTGTCAGAGAAGAGGGCAATACTAGCACTTAGAACTGCCTCCTCTAAAAAGTTGTCTGTGATGTGGAGCTCTCTGGATTTGACCCTACATAATGTTGGACACCTCTGATTGATGGAAAATCCTTCTGGGTTAGGCTGAACTCTACCATCCTGTAGCTTCTAACCGTTGATTCTAGTATTGTTCTATCTCAGTGAAGCCCATCAGTCTATCTGTCAACATCTAAACATCTAGGTCCTTCACTCATTTTACATCCCAAATCTTTTCTTATTCTGCGCATCCTCCTGAATACTTCCTAGTTTGTCTGTAGTCTTTTAAAATGTGATGCTCAGTATGAGATGTTTCATTCAAGATCTGACCATTATGGAGAGAGGAAGACTCTTCCTTTTCTAAACACAACACAACTTAATGCTTTCATTCCTGTTTTGTTTTTTAGGTTGCATATGTGATTGTTGAATCTTAGTAAGTTTGTAGTCAACTAAAATCTCTAATCTTTGTTTACATAAGCTTGTATTATACTAGAAATGTAGAACTTTTTAGCTATCTTCATTAAATTCCATTTTTATTAGCTCATCATTCCAGCCCATCAAAATTCTGTTCTTCAGTACAGTAATAGCTATTATACCTAATATTTGTGTTGTACTTTGCTTTGCTTTGTACTAAGCACGTTCATGAACAGTATCTCATTGTAAGGTAGGGTTTATTATCCACATTTTACAGATGAGGAAACTAAGATTTTTAAAATTTAACAACTTGTCCAAGACTAGTAAGCCAGGAAGTAGCAAACCAGAGTTTTAAATTTGAATATTCCTAGTGCCAACACCCATGTCCTTTCTATTGTATCATGCTCTTTGCTCTCATACCTGAAAAAAAAAGTTAAGCTTCTTGCCTAGGGTTCAGAGACATTATAGGTAGAGGTGATAATGGACTAACTCTTGGAGTCTAATTTATTTACTGCTTACATTGCATTATGAGTTACTTCTCCATGTTATTGGCAGATTCCATAAATGTACTTTCTTGTTCTGCATCTAAAACTCTGGTAAACTTCAATTTCTTTAAAGAGGAAGAAAATTGGCCTTGTACAGTCCCAGCACATGATGTTGGTAGCTGTAGAGAATAAACTCTTCTCTTTCTTGGAGATGGTTTTATCTCCTTGATGTGGGTCCTAACTGACTCTGAAAAATCTCTGAAAGTTATTATTCACATTCCTGTCTCCTTTAAGAACTTGTTATACAGAGAATATAGTTTGACAGACTACTGAAGGATATAGAGGTAGTGGATTTTGGCTCAGGATAGGGAAAAATGAAAGCTGTCAAAGGGTATGGCCTGTGTCTCATAAAATATTGAGTTCCCCATCAGTGGAGTCATCTAAATGGCAAAATGCAAGGCCATGTTATTGAAAGAGTTTGTGTTCTGAAAGTGGGATTAGAAGACTTAAAGATTTGTTCATTGATTATACCTTTACTGTTATTTCCAGAGGCTTATACTGTGGAATCAGAAGCAAACAAGGCTCAGTCTTTGCCCTCAAGTAGCTCCTTGTCTGGTATAGAAACAAATATACCTCTGTGGGAGCACAAAAGAAGATGCTCTTAACCTGAGCATTCAGTTATGGTATTGCAAATGAGGGCCTGTGGTTTTTGTGAGATGTGCCAGAGGAGAACTTAGTCCATATTTGTTTTTCTCCAAATATATGATGCGCTGGGACTTTACTTTTGAGATGGGACTTTTGAAGGTATGTTGGCACAGTGTGTAGCCACAAAGTGTTTGAGACAACCTGAATCTGGTTTACATTGGCTTAGCTTTGATAATGATATGTCAGGCCCCGGAAAAGGGAATCTCCTTTGTCGGTGTCCAGATATAGTCACTTGGACTATATTTCTTCCTCCAATAAGTTCAAGTTGACAGTTGTTTTTTCTATGTGTGGATGAGAGGGCATAAATGTGCATTATTGGTCAGGGAGGGAACAGGCTAATGGCAGTGGAAGACTTTTTGCCCAATCCTGCATTCTCTTTTGGTCCATATCTAATATTACCTTCCAAAGGCCCCACTTCCTAATATCATGACATTGGTGATTAGATTTTCAACATATGAATTTTGGAAGATACAAACAACCAGACCATAGCAGTTCAAGTTCCCATAGTCTTCTCTCTAAAAAGAGATTGTTGAAAAAAGACTTAGCCTGTCATGTTTATGTTTCATAAACATTAAAAAATTATGAGATAGAGTTTTATGGAAAGAGCACTAGATTAGTAGTCAAGAGAATAGTATTCAAATCTTGCCCTTTGCTTGAGATCATTTGTTAAAATCTTTCAACAGTTTCTATGGCTCCCAGTCGTCCCAATATCAGGATGAAGATAAGATGAGATACCACACAACTCAAGCCATCCCAAAAAATTATTCTTCCAATCTAGCTTCTTTGTCCAAGGCTAGCAGAAGAGTCTGTAGGTTCTGGGCTAGCCTCATTTTTATTTGTCCTATTCTATAGGTAAGAAAATATTGACAAAACAGGCTAAGTGATTTTTTTATTTATCATACAACAGAGCTGAGCGATCCAACCCCCAAGTGAAACTATCAGGACTGACTCATGTCAGCCTGTAAGCTCTCCAGGGATACATTACTAAACGATAGCCTTGGCTTATCAGAAGAGCCTTTGACTCTGCAGCCTTTGCTAAATTGTCTATTCCTAGAATCACAGACACTCAAAGTAGAGGTCATTGTCTGTATAATGACTACGTATACAACAATTTACAGCTTCTAAAGGACTTTTATAACAATTATTTCATTTAATATTTACAATTACATTTTAGTTTGCTCATTTTTTAAAATAAAATATTGGCATTTGCTGTGCTGGATTCTGGGTACAGAGTCCTGAACAAGACCCAGTACTCAGTCTCCTAGATCTCAGTTCTCCTGTAACTCTCAAGGAGGTTTAATGGCTCTCTCTAATGTTGGTAAAATGGACTTCAAATCCCATCTTAGTCAAATGTTTAAGTTCTCCTTGCTTAGATGCTCCTAGAGATGTGTAAGAATCATGCCAGTCTTTCTAATTTTAGGAAGTCTTCCTTTGTGTTGTGATAAAGTATAACTTCATTGTGTCTTCAACCTAGTCACCTTAGTTCTACACTTTGGGACTTCACAGAACACGTTTGCTGTGTTTTCTCTAAGAGCATCCTTAAGAGATTCAAAGTAGTGGTTCTTTCTCCCAAATTCTGCTTTTCCACAAAGTAAAGAACTTTTACTTTATTTTGTGTTGAGATGGAGTTTCACTCTGTCTATATGCTCTGAAACCCAATACTGTGGCTCAGTGTGCTCTTACTGTTCCTTCTCACCTTCTGTCTGTACTTTTACAGTTACCTTGTGGGAGATGAGCTGTGGGTTGTTATGGAATACTTGGCTGGAGGCTCCTTGACAGACGTGGTGACAGAGACCTGCATGGACGAAGGCCAGATTGCAGCAGTGTGCCGTGAGGTAAGACCAAGGGCCGAGCAACCTTGAGCAGGAAGCTGCCCCCATATACTTGTTTCCCGAAGTTCTACACCCAGTGTGATCTTAGTCTGGGCTCTGTGGAAGTGGGAGAATCTAGTGCTGACACTCCTGTCTTCCTGTTTTATACTCATGTTTTGTCATTTCAAAAACATGATTTTTCTTTAATGATAGTTTTAGTCTACCTATTTTAGAAAAATTGGTAAGTACCAGAAAGCATATATATTAAATGTCTCTTATATCAATTTTTTTTTTTTGAGTTGGAGTCTCACTCTGTCACCCAGACTGGAGTGCAGTGGCATGCTCCCAGCCCACCGCAGCCTCGACCTGCTGGGCTCCAGTGGTCCTTCCGCCTCAGCCTTCCAAGTAGCTGGAACTACAGATGTGCGCTACCACACCCAGCTAATGAGGTCTTGCCAGGTTGCCCAAACAGATCTCGAACCCGCGGGCTCAGGCAATCCACTCACCTCAGCCTCCCAAAGCGCTGGGATTACAGGCTGAGCCACCAAGCCTGGCTCTTATATCAATTTTTAAAGATAACCATTATAAGCAATATTTTCCATGATCTCTTTTACATGTATATATAATTTAGTCATATCTTTATTCTGCTTTCCTGCTTTATTTATGTGCTATGAAGGAAATAAAGCAGGATAAGAGGGTAGTGACAGAAGTACTATTTTAAATAGGGCAATCAGGGAAAGTTTTACCATAGATTTGAGTAAACGTCTGAATGATATATAAAAACAAGCCAGGAAAAATGTAGGGTAAAATACCTTCAGGCAAAAAAAAAAAAAAAAAAAAAAGGAAATAAAAGGAAGAAAAGGAAAAAAAACTCCAAATCTCACATAAATAATCTCCTTTCTCCTCATTGCTATTAAGTATCTAGAGTCTGTAATATGCTAATGTAGGAGAAAAGGGAGAAAAAAGCCCTCCAGGAGGCCTTCATGAGAAACAGTGTCCTCAGGCAATAGCCACATTTCCACGTTTCCGTTAGTGAAAGCAGATGAAGGGAATATTTAGAGACATTGAGGATATTGGGTATTTTGCAGATGAAAGGCTAAAACTTTTCAATAGCCCAATAATAGAAAAATTAGGAAACTAGGGAAAGAGTAGAGGATTAGATGAGATTCAAAATTTTGTGGGGATGAATATAATAATATGATTGGATGTTGATGATATAAGACCTGGGCATACAGATGAAATTGTGTAGTTGTATTTAATTAATGTTAAAAAAAAAAAAAAAAAACTAATATGAAATCAATACTGCTCTAGAAAACATGGCCACCTTTGCATTAACAGGATCTAGAATGCCCTCAAGTAAATTAATGGAATGAACACCAGGCTGGGATTCTTAAGGGTTCTAACTTTTTTTCCTTGCTTAACCTCTAATAGAGCATTTCTTGACCTTTTCTTCATTATCTCCTTCCAAGAAACCTTTCTAGACATTTTTTCCTAATCATACTTCTCCCATGAAATTTTAACCACAGATACATTGTACATCTGTTTACATACTGTGGTCCCTTTGGAGGGCCACAAACCATTGTAATACCCAAGATTTTTTTCACCCTCTCTCCCCCACCAAGAACAAGTTTCACTGGTTGAGAATACATGTGTATGTGTAGTTGGGGAAATAATTTTGCCTCAAATTTTATATCTGTAAAATGGAAATTGCAACATTTACACTATATATGCCTTAGGGATGCTGTATGGATAAAAAAACCCTTGGGGAAAAAAGTGTAATTTTTTTTTTTTTTTGAGTTGGAGTCTCACTCCATCACCCAGGCTAGAGTGCCTTGGCACGTCCATGGCCACCCTAGGGTCGACCTGCTGGGCTCTGGCAATCCTTCCACCTCTGCCTTCCAAGTAGCCACAACTACAGGTGCGCACTACTACACCTGGCTAATTTTTTTTATTTTTTGCAGAGACGAGATCTCGCCAAGTTGCCCGGGCTGGTCTCAAACCCGTGGGCTTAGACAATCCCCTCACCTTGGTCTCCCAAAGTGCTGGGATTATAGGCTGAGCCACCAAACCTGGCGAAAACATGTAAATGTTACATAGCAGGTGGTATTACTATTATTAAGTTCGAATAGAGATCACAATTCACTGGTTTATAGTATATTCATAGAGGTATACAACCATCATAATGAATTTAGACCATCTTTATCACCCTCCAAAAACTTCATATCCTTTAATAGTCACTCCCCAAATGCCATCCCCTGTCCTCTCCCAGCCCTATGTAACCAGTACTCTATTTTCTATTTCTTTGCCTGTATTGAATTTATATAAATGGTATCATATAATATGTGCTCTTTTGTAACCGATTTTTTTTTTCACTTAGCATATATATATTTTTAAAGTTCTAGTCTCACTCTGTTGATCAGGCTAAAGTGCAATGGCAGTATCATGGCTCACCACAGCCTTGACCTTCTGGACTCAGGTGATCCTTCTGCCTCAGCCTCCCAAGTAGCTGGGATTACAGGCATGAGCCACCTGCCCAGCCCTCTTAGCATAATATTTTTAAGGTTCATCCATGTTGTAGCACGTATGAGTACCTAATTCCTTTTTACTGCCAAATAATAATCCATTTTGCTTATCCATTTATCAATTGATGGACATTTTAATGTTTCCATTTTTTGGCTGTTGTAAAAGATTCTGCCGGGTACAGTGGCTCATGCCTGTAATTCCAGCACTTTGAGAGACTGAAGTAGATGAATTGCTGAACCCAGAAGTTCAAGACCAGCCTGGGCAACATAGCATAACCTCGTCTCTACAAAAAAATTAAAAAATTAGCTAGGTATAGTTCCAGCTACTCAGGATGCTGAGATAGAAGAATTGCCTGAGTCCAGGAGTTCAAGGCTGCTGTGAGCTGTGATCATTGTAATCATGCCATTACACTCCAACCTGGGAGAAACCTTGACTCAAAAAAAAAAAAAAAATTCTGCTATAGACATTCATATACTGTTTTTTTGTGTAGATGTATGTTCTCTTTCTTTTCGGTATATATCTACAGGTAAAATTGCTGGTCATATGGCAGTTCTGTACTTAACATTTTGAGGAACTATTAAACTGTTTTCTAAAGTGACTGCACCATTTTACATTCCTGCCAGCAGTGTACAAGTTTCTAAAGATCACTCTTTTTTTTAATCAGAATATTTGACATCCAGATACCTGGGTCTCCAGTCTTCTAAGAACTGCTCTTGCATTTTTGAAGGAAAATCCAATTATGGATACTTGTTTGTTCTGAATTTAGCCATTGGTATGTTCTTAGAAAGTAAAATATTAAGTTAGGACCATTTAAATAGTCCTATTGGTTTAAATCTTTTTTGTTTTTTAATTGATAGAAGCTTCTAAAAATTTAGCTTTGGGTTATTGAACTCAAACTGTTCATTCAGTAGTGAAGCTAAGATTATCTCATCTGATCCTCACATTTTACATATGAGAAAATAGTCCACCAGAAAGAGTAAGTGAGCTGTCAGTCAGATAGTGGCAGAACCAGGCATTTTAATTGTATCATTGCTATTTAACTGTACTCTTTGTTACTCATTCTGCCTGCTTAGTACAGGTGTTTTCCAAGGTTCTTCTCTTTCTCCTATAGCCTTTGCCAGTTTCAGTCATTCCTATAACTGAAAAAAAGAATCACCTCTTCACAAATGACTTGCAAATATTACCTTTGTATGGAACTTAAGATTTTTTTTTTTTTTGAGTTGGAATCTCACTCTGTGGCCCAGACTAGAGTGCAGAGGCACGCTCCCAGCCACTGCAGCCTCAACCTACTGGGCTCTGGCAATCTTTCCACCTCAGCCTTCCAAGTAGCTGGAACTACAGGCACGCACTACCAAGCCTGGCTAATTTTTGATTTATTGTAGAGACGAGGTCTCGCCAAGTTGCCCAGGCGGGTCTTGAACCCACGGGCTCAGGCAATCTACTCGCCTCGGCCTCCCAAAGTGCTGGGATTACAGGCTGAGCCACCGAGCCCAAGCGGAACTTAAGATTCTTGAATTCACTTGCCTGCTGGACATTTGTCTTCAGATGTTCCATAGGTATGTCAAATTCAGCATATCCAAAATAGTACAGAATATCTCCTCACCAAAATAAGATTGTTCTGTTAACTCGCTGCTTCTAATATCACTTCCATGTGTCTACTTTCCCAAACATAACTCCTATTTGTTGTTTTCCTCCAGTTCTATCCTTCCCATTCTTCTCCAGTAATTTTTCTTGGGCCTTAGATTCTTTATCAAGGGTTTAATGTTTTTTGTTTATTTGTCTGTTTGTTTTAAGAAAAATACCAAAATACACTTAGGAACTCCTTTACTGAAAAAAAAACTGTTATACGGTGAAAGACAAAATGGGGTGTTAAAAGAATGTTTATTAACTAGGTGATGGAAGACTTGGTTCTAGACCTGGCTCTACCACTGATTTGGGGCAAATCCTTTTACTCATTGGGGACTTACTTCCTTGATCTTAAAGTAAAGAGGTTAAATTAGTTGATTTTCTATGAAATCTCCTGTATTATATATCCTTTTTTTCTCCCTCTGCCCATACTACTTCAATAGTGTCTGCAGGCTCTGGAGTTTCTGCATTCGAACCAGGTCATTCACAGAGACATCAAGAGTGACAATATTCTGCTGGGAATGGATGGCTCTGTCAAGCTAAGTAAGTAGGAATCTTAGGAGCAATCATACTTCTCTCCCTGCGAAATCTTGTCTCTTGTAAGATGGTAATCATGTGATAGTAACTATAACATTTATCATAGGGTCTTTATTATTTCATGGGATGTGCAGGCTCTTTATGTTCCTCAGTATTAATCATAGAGTATTATTTCATTATTTTTTATTCACTTATACATTTAGACAAAAAGAAAAAAACTTTGCTGAATGCTTATTCTGTGGTAGGTCCTGTAATGGGCACTGAGGGTACATTTTGCATACCTTAAAGGTGTTCTTAGTGTAGCATGGGAGACATTTAATGGATAATTAGAAAACAAGAGTTTTGGTAATTTCTTTCATTCAGCTATTATTGAATGTCTCATGCTGGCTGCTCTGGGATTATGAAGTAAGACATAGTCCTTGCTATCAAAGGCTTTCCAATTAAAATGAATTACAATATGATGTGAAAACAATTGTAGGCAGAGTATTTTGCTCAAAGGTATAAAGACCAGTAGTTCAGACAAGTGATGTTATTGGTAGATGAGCAGTTCATGAAGGACTGTTTGCAGCCCCTGGCATGAAACAAGGGTCAGAACTGATAAAACAGGGCCATGTCTAGTCGTAGATGATTGGGGTTTAAATCAGGGACTTGTACACAGGGAATAAGGCAGGGGCCTAATTGCCAGATTTTGAGGTGTGAAAATGGTTTTTAAGAACAAAGTAAAACAGGGGCAAGTAATGAAGGCCAAAATGGGTAGTTTGGACTTTAATGCCTACTCCTCCTAGTTTGAGGAGAAGCAGGAGGTTAGAGATGATACTTATATTTCTCCCACTTCTCTTTAGGGTAGAATAGGGAATGGCTAGGAGCTAGGTACAAATGTAGCAGTCAAATGACTCCTGCTTTGGAGAGACAAGGGAAGCACACAATCAACTCTTACTGAAGTAAGTGTATATCCCCTAAATGTTAACCTTTCTCTTATTTTTCTTTTCCAGCTGATTTTGGATTCTGTGCACAGATAACCCCAGAGCAGAGCAAACGGAGTACCATGGTAGGAACCCCATACTGGATGGCACCAGAAGTTGTAACACGAAAAGCCTATGGGCCCAAGGTTGACATCTGGTCCCTGGGCATCATGGCCATTGAAATGATTGAAGGGGAGCCCCCATATCTCAACGAAAACCCTCTGAGAGTGAGTGTTAACCAGTCCTGTTTCAAGTTATTTGAGCTGTGCTCTCTAGTCTCAGGAAATGGGTTTCAACCTAGATATCTTTTCTGGATAAAACTCATCACTATTGAACTTAAAATGCTCAAAGAGAGGGAATATTAGAAATCACTCATTCATTTATTTACAATTATTTGAGTTCTTATCATGTGCAAGAAACTGTTCTAATAATACTTTTAAATTAATATGTAGTAACAGATGGTAAGTGCTGTGAAACAAAGCAGAGTAAGGGGGTTAAGAGACTACTGAAGAAAGATTGTGCTACTTTATTTAAAGTAGGGAGGGACGTTCTCTTTTATAAGTCATTTCAGCAGAAACCTGCAGGAAGTAAAGGAGTTAGCCATGAGATTAATCTCAGGCAGATTTTCCAGTTTCAAGAGTATTGATTTGAGACCATGCTTGTTGTGTCCTGGGAAAAACTGAGGAGACCAATATCCCTGAAGTGAGTAAAAGCAGTAGAGAGCGGTAGACAAAGTGCAAGAACTGGCAGAGGATCAGCAGGTAAGACTTTGTGGGCCATTGTGAAAGCTTGGCTTTTATCCTGCAGAGCTGAGAAGTCATTACAGGGTTTTGAGCTAAGAAGCACTATGATCTGATTTATGTTTTAAATTGACCATTTTGGCTGCTTTTATGGAAAATAGGCTGCTAGAGACTGTTGCAATGTTTCAGGTAAGAGTGGTGGAGTCTTGGGCTGTATTGGTAGGAATGGAAGTGAGAAGTGGTCAGACTCAGGAAATGTCTTGAAGGAATAGCTGACAAAATGAATTAGCGAAAGAGGAATCAACAATGACAAACATTTTGGGCTGGACTGCTGAAGAAATTCAGTTGCTATTTATTGAGATGATGAAGAGCAAGGTTAAGTGAGATAATAAAGATCTGACTTTGAATATATTAATCTGAAATGTTTACTAGACATTTAAGTGGAGCTGTTGGGTAGAGCTGGGCATATGAGTCTGGAGTTCAAAGGTGAGAGGTCAGAACTATAAATACAAATTTATTAGTAGATAGTATGTAGTTAGTATTAAAAATCAGAAGTAGATGAGGTCTTTTATCTAGGAAGTGAGTGCAGTTAAAAGAAAAAAGAGATTTGAGTACTGAGTTCTGTGTTACTTCAGTGTTTACAGGTTGGAGGAACGAGCAAAGTAAACCAAGGAAAAGTAAACCAAGAGTGATCTTCCTAGTGTGAGAGAACTGAGAGAAGGGACCTGGGGACAAAGAATTCTGGAGGCAAAGAGAATAGTCCTTTGAGAAGGATGGAAGACTGTGTCAAATGTGACTGATAGGTTGAATAAGATGGGACTGAGAAATGAGTTATTGGATTTGTCAGTGTGGAGGTTATTAATGACCTTGACAGTCAGTTATCAGTTGAATGATGGGAATGAAAGTCAAATGAGAGTAAATTAATGAGAGTAGAAGAGGAAATTGAGATGGCATGTTAAACAGTGTTTTTCTTTTGAAGGAATTTTGCTATGAAGGGTAGCAAAATGGAGCAATATCTTGAAATGGAGTCAGTGAGGGGCTTTTCTAAAATATGATGTTTGTGTGCCAATGAAAATGATCCAGTGGAGGGAGGACAGTGTTTATGTACAAGAGGGAAGTGACAACTTTAGGAGTGATATCCTTAAGTAGATGAGAGGAGTTTTACATATGAGGAGTTTACAAGTTCAGTGGCTTACACATGGTCATATGGCCTTTGAATGTTAAACCTAATCCTTAGATCATAGTCTTTCTACCATATAAGCAGCTGACTGTATTTCTAGAGGGTGTGTCTAGGGATCAGGAGAGAACCTCAGTTGGGGCTCAAGGTGATTCTCCATTTGTGTTTCCAGGCCTTGTACCTCATTGCCACCAATGGGACCCCAGAGCTGCAGAACCCAGAGAAGCTGTCAGCTATCTTCCGGGACTTTCTGAACCGCTGTCTTGAAATGGATGTGGAGAAGAGAGGTTCAGCTAAAGAGTTGCTGCAGGTAACTGTCCTTCTACAGGGAAGCACCTAATTCAAGGAGTCACTAACCAAGCCTTTTTAACTTCATTTTTGTCTATAATATATTGGTTATAAAACTAGGCCTTTCTCTTACCACTTCCCACACTCACATCACATTCTTAGTACCCTCACCTTTATCTGTGGGCCTTTGCTTTTATTATTCTCCTAAGTTCTTCCTTAGCCTATTAAAATTGTACACATTCTCCTAGGCTTGGTTTAAAGTCTACTTCCTGAGCATCTATTGATCTTTGCCTGTATCTTTCTTTAGTATGTCCTTTGTTCTGCCTGAATTATTTTGACAGAGTTTGCTTGAGTCTTGGTGAGAAGCAGCTCTCTGACATGTAAATGTTATACAAGTTATGTTTTACTGGGATAAGCTCAAAAGATATATTTTTAGCAAAGGAACATAAGTTTAGAGGATAGTTAGTGAGTGCGGCTTTTGGAGTCTTCACACTTTCTTCTTTGGAAATCCCCTCAGATAATATTCTATTTGATGGGAGTGAAATTCTGCCAACTTGTCAGGAAGCCCAGAGTCAGAGGTGTATCAGGCCTTTTACATTCCCACCTGCCTGACCTGAAACTGCAGCATAATTATTTTATATGGTTGCAAAAACTGCCTTCAGCAGGCCACATCATTTGTGTTCAGTCCTTATGTTTCAAGTACAATTTCTTTTTTATATATATTTTATTTTAAAGATGTGGGGTACAATTCAGGATTAGATATACAAATGGACATCATACTCAAGTACAGTTTCTTAATACTAGCGTCCTTTTACTGGACTGCCCACAAGTAATTTTTTTTTTTTTTTGAGTCAGAGTCTCACTTTGTCACTCAGGCTAGAGTACAGTAACACGCTCACAGCCTCCCCAGCATTGACATGCTGGGCTCAGGTGATCCTTCTGTCTCAGCCTTCCAAGTAGCCAGAACTACAGGCATGTGCTACCATGCCCGGCTAATTTTTTGATATATGGTAGAGACAAGGTCTCACCAAGTTATCCAGGCTGGTCTTGAACCCCTGGGCTCAGGCAATCCTCTCGCCTTGGCCTCCCAAAGTGTTGGGATTACAGGCTTGAGCCACCACACCCGGCCTAGTAATTTAATAGTAAAGGTTACATTCAACTTTATGATGGTGATTGATATATGGGCATGCACTGTCAGTTACTTTTGTATTATGAGGCCCAAGATTGACAGGGCAGCACAGGACAGGACCTAGCATACTATCCTGTGTTAAAATGAGTTATGAACATCTCTGTCTTTTCTACTGAATTATAACCTCTCTTTTATTCATCTTGGAGTCTCCTGTTGTACCTAGGACCTGACTCAGGGAAAGTACTCAGAAGATATTTGTTGAATTGAATGGAATTGCTTAAAGTATTTACCTACCTTGAAATATCACCCTCTGAATTACAAAGAAATATAATTACAAACTATCTCTTTGTAATTGAGGTTGCTGATTATAGAGCACTGGCCTATTAGATATGAGATCTGGGTTCTGCCGAGTGTAACTCGTTAGTCTGTAGGATCCTTTGAAGTTAAAAAAGACCCTTATAACAGACAGTACGATATGGGATCCCTTTTGCCTTTCATATAAGTTGTTTTCTGGAAACCCTAGACATTGGGAAATGTGTAAATACTGTGCTAAGCCTGTGATTAGTGAAGATACTCTCTTTTTTTTTTGAAAGCAAGATTTATTGAGAGGACAGAAAAGCTCCCAGAGCGGGAGGGAACCCAAGGAGGTGGCCTGTGAAGTTATTCTTAATTAGATACTAAATTATAGTTATTGAAAGGTTAGTGCCCTCTAGAGTTTTCTTTTTTTTTTTTCCAAGTTGGAGTCTCACTCTGTCGCCCAGACTGGAGTGCAGTGGCCGCTCCCGGCCACCGCAGCCTTGACCTGCTGGGCTCCGGCGATCCTTCTGCCTCAGCCTTCCAAGTTAGAGTTTTCTTCCTGATACAGTAATAGTACTAATAATAAATGTATTATATTGAATCTTTACCACATTTTAGGCACTAAGCACTTTATACATTTTAAAAAATCTGTTCTTCACAACAACCCTGTGAGGTTGTTATTCTCATTTTTACAGGTGAGGAAACTGAAGTTTCAAGTACATGGTAACTTTCCATGATAGCTGATTAAGTGATAGATCCAGTATTTCAACCTACGTCAAGTGTGTGTGCTCTTGGCCACTGCTCTTATAGGCTCAAAGAATATCCGAATTAGAAGGTCTTTAGGCTGATCTAGTCTATTTTGTTATACAGAGAAGGAACCTGAGGCCTCCCCTTTGGGTGTTAGATTATTCTGCTGTCTCAACTCAGAAGGAAATTGTAGAAACATGTGATTTGAGAAAATTGGCACTTTAACTTGCTAGTGTACATTATAAATAATTCAAAATCAACTTTAAATTATGAAGACTTCACATTTCTTTCTCCTTTGAGAACAGTTTTACAGACAGAAGTACATAGGATGATATGTATTCATATCACAAATTCATATCTTCATGATTTAGCCAGGATCTTTTATTCCTTTCATAGTAGCTTCTTGTTTTCGATACTTCTTTATATCCTATCTCTGTCCCAACAGAAGTTGAAGCAACTTTCAGCAAAGAATATTTGTGTATATGTCTCTGTGTGTGTATATATGTGTATACATATACACATATACAATATGACTAATTAAGGGAATAATAAGTGTGGTAGAAGAATCAAATATGCTCATCATTTGAGTTAAGTAGTTATGCTTAGACATGAAATTTGCTTCTCAATTTCCTGGTAGCCAGGATACAAAAGGATATGTGATACATTTTTTTTTTTTTTTTGAGTTGGAGTCTCACTCTGTCGCCCAGACTGGGGGTACAGTGGCCGCTCCCGGCCACCGCAGCCTCGACCTGCTGGGCTCCGGCGATCCCTCTGCCTCAGCCTTCCAAGTAGCTGGAACTACAGGCGCACGCTACCACGCCCGGCTAATTTTTGATTTATTGTAGAGCTGAGGTCTCGCCAAGTTGCCCAGGTGGGTCTCAACCCACAGTCTCAGGCAATCCATTCACCTCAGCCTCCCAAAGGCACGGGGTTACAGGCTGAGCCACCGAGCCCGGCTGATACTTTCTATATATCTTACCAGATGCAAGAAACATCCCATATCCTTAAGACACAAAGTTTTTTCACTACTAATGTAAAACAACAACAGCAACAAAAAG
Source organism: Carlito syrichta (assembly GCF_000164805.1). NCBI lineage: Eukaryota > Metazoa > Chordata > Mammalia > Primates > Tarsiidae > Carlito > Carlito syrichta. The sequence continues at coordinate 768,759 of NW_007251435.1, read as the reverse complement.
ATGCTCTGAGTCACATAAGGAATTGTTTACCAAAACAGTTTTACTAAAAATGTAGATGCAGTTTTCATATGATACTCTCTGCTAAGTGTTCTTTAAAAGTTGAGGGTATGGCCTAAAGTACAGCCCAGTGAAAGTGATTTGGGAAAGGACCAAGCTTTTATGTTGAAATTCTTACTGGATTAATTAGCCTTACTGGATTCAAGGATAGAACAACAAATTTCTAGATTAATTCTCCTAAAAGGGAGTACTGCAGTATTACTGGATCATGATAAGTCCATATCCCTTCCCCTGAGTTAATTACTATTCTGATTATCACTATCGTTTAGACTTACCTAGTAAAAAAATGGAAACACAATATGAATTATCTTGTTTTACTCTTACTTTTTTTTTAAACATGTAAGAATAAATACACACTTTTTTATTAATTGTCAGTGACCAGCACTGACCAAGGGTGGGTTAGGACCCGCACCGGAGAATCTGGACAGCGAGAAGAGACCACTCGGAGGCAGTTCTTCTGGGAACAGTCTGATCAGGACTGAAGCCAAATTTTATTTGGACTCCTTCCAACTTATATACCATTTTCTATACCCTCCAGCAGTGTGATAATCACTTATTGGGGGTGTACAAGTTCCGTGCTTTACAAACTATGCATCACAAGACCACCACGAGATCTGCAATTTCCAAGCAAACAATTCGAACTCCATGATGTCTGTCATGCTTACATTAAGGACACAGGTGCACAATTTCAATACAAATCGTTCAAAGTGTTTTCCATAATGTTCAATGAATCATTCATATTATACTCTTTGTTCTAAACCCTGATTAATACAAAAAACTTTTCTAAGTTAACTCTAGGTTCAATCCAAGTTCACTGACTCCTAATATTTTTAACGATTAATATTATCAACTTAACACTATACTATAATCTATAAGTTTACTTAAATGACTTAGCTGTTAGTTATACTATTATCCTATTATGATTTAACGTAATGCCTTATAACTCAGTTAAAACTTATTCTTAAACTACCAAACTTTACTATAATTCATATGAGTTTCATATGTCTAAACTTTAATTTTTATATAATCTAATGATTGACCTTTAATACTATGCCATATCCTATTAAGCTAATACCTCATCATTAATTCTTTCATAAATCGTATAGTAACTATTATATTTGAATAATGTAGCAAAAGGAAACAAAACAGCAAGCATAAATTTACGCAACTATGAGTGTATATGTATATATTTTATCCTAACAAGTCTACTCTAAAAATCAAATAGTAGCTGTCACACTCTTGAACAAGGAAGTGCATGGCCGCCATGTTGGTGGCTGTGGGCTGAAGCAGACAGAGTTTCGGTAATTAACAAAACAAAAGAAAACGTTCTGCCTGGCTAGGGGCAGGGTGACAAAACTATCATGGTAATTTAGTTTCTAATCTTAGCCCTAGGGGAAACAGCTTTCGGGAACAAGAGCTGACTACCCAGTCTATCAGAAAATAGAAGTTAAAAAATATCTAGAAAGAAGTAAAACTTATAAAGACAGAGAAAAATTATTCTGCTGTGCACTCTCCATCAGGCATATTGATATTTACTTATAAGTTTTACTGCCATGTATATACACTGGTCACTAATCACACGCCAATATTATAGGTATAAGTGATATCCTATGTCAGAGGCGATCTTCCAGATGGGCCTTTACAGGCCTCAGCCATGTAGCTATAGATGTTGGCTCCCAACAATTAATAAATCCCATTTTTGGGGGGTCCCCCCAATACAGTTAACTAGGATGCGGTCATACTGGATTAGAGTGGGTCCTACATTCAGTAGGACTGGTGTCCTTTTTAAAAAATTTTTTAATTTTAAAGATGTGGGGTACAATTCAGGGTTAGGTATACAAATGTTCATTATGCAGGTACCCTTGATGATGAGGTGTGCCCCTCCCGCCCTGTTCCCTGGCAGATTCCCTCTACTACCAATCCTTTTCTTATAGTATTATGATAATTGTTCAAGGTCTACTTATGAGTAAGAGCATGTGATACTCAGTTATTTGTTTCTGTGATAGATCACTCAGTATTATTGGCTACTCCTACTTAATATATCTATGGAATTCATCCTGTTGTCACTGTATCAATTTCTTATTCGTTTTTATTGCTGGGTAATTTTCTGTATAGTGTTAAATGAATCTACCACTATCCATTCTTCCATTTCCTTGGTCATTTGGGTTCTTTCTGGTTATTGTAAATCTATGAACATTACTGCATGTGTCATTTGGTAGATATACAAACTAATTTCTCTTGGGAATGTACCTAGGATGGGAATTGCTGGGATATAGGGCAGGTATATGTTTATCTGTAGGTAGATGCTGCCAAAAAGTTCTCCCAAAGCAGTTTATTATTTTTCAAGCTGTCCTTCAATTTAGTGAGGATCTGAAGCTCTCCAGACAGCATCTGGGGCAAACATGGATGCCCCTGTGCTTGTGATGTTTGCTGAGGCAGAGTGGTAAATAGTCATGTGTGTTTTGCTGTTTTTTCCCTTCCAGCATCAATTCCTGAAGATTGCCAAGCCTCTCTCCAGCCTCACTCCACTGATTGCTGCAGCAAAGGAGGCGACCAAAAACAATCACTAAAACCGTGCTCACCCCAGCCTCATGGTGCCAAGCCTTCTGTGAAATTAATGCTTATTTCGGAAATTCCACCCTTGATGCCCTCTTCTCCTTGCCTTGCTTCTCCCATTTCCTGATCTAGCACTCTTGGGACTTTGGTCTCTGGAAACCACGTGTCCAGCATTGACGAGAACTGCAACTGGATGACTAATCAGATGATGGCCATTTCCAAATGAGGAATTTCCTTCCAGATTGTGGATATGAGGGTGGTTTATGATCAAGGGCTTATGTGAATAAGCCCTTGGATTCCTATTTCTATGTAGCAAAATCTCCACACCCCCCAATACCCAACCCCTCAATCAGTCCTCGACTGTGTACATTTATGATTTGATAATATTTTCAGTTTGTAATCGGTTGAGATTTCTTTCATGTTTGCATTTCTGTGACCGAACTGCCCAGACACCTCATTGTACTTGAAAAACTAGAAGAGCTTGGGAATGCCATGGGGTTGATAATCTGCCAGGGGCATGAAGAGGCGCAGCTTCCTGGACCATGACTGTGGTGCAGCTGATCCTGACATGGGAGAACACCCACGTTTTTCTTTGTGTGTGCTTCTAGCAGCTGTTTGGGAGGACCTTGACGCTATAGTATTCCCTTGCTATTTCTTGTGAAATGGTCTTAGCTATGTAGCCGCTTTTGATTCCCTGCATCCCTTAGGCTGCTGTCCCCATTTTATTCTTGTTTATAACACTGAGAGGTTTCCTAGGGCATATGCTGAATGAGAGCAGTCAGGAAAAAAAAATGTAACTACTTTTAGAGCAAGGCTGGGCATCAGCACCTGTCCAGCTATACTTACATGATTTTTCAAGAACTCAGCCTCTTTTTCCATCTGGGATAAGAAGATGAAAGATTAACTCACATCTTCTGATTGCCCAAATCTTTGGGTCAAAGGAAAGAGTCTCCAACTTAGAGACTACATGTTAAGTTTTTGGATGGATTTGGTGACCTGACATGATACCCTGCCAGCTGTGAAGGGACCCTGTTTTTAAGATGCATGGCCAAGCTCTCTGCAAATGGAAATGCTTACACTGGGTGTTGGGAATGTTTGCTACCTCCTGCTATCTTTGTGATTTTAGTCCTTCCATTATGGTAGGACCCCTGGCCAGCATTGTGACTTGTCATGTCAGCCCCACTGACTACCTTGTCATGCTCTGAGGTACCACTGCCTCAGTAGCACAAATTTCTATTACCCTCAATAAAAAGGAGATAAAAATATTCTACTTGGAGTATGCCTGTATGTCTTCCCTTCCTTCTTCTAATTTCTTTTTTTTTTTTTTTGAGTTGGAATCTCATGCCGTGGCCACCACAGCCTTGACTTGCCAGGCTCAGGTGATCCTTCTGCCTCAGCTTCCCATATAGTCAGAACTACAGGTATGCACTACCACACCCAGCTAATTTTTTGATTTATTGTAGAGATGAGATCTCGCCAAGTTGTCCAGGCTGTTCTTGAACCCATGGGCTGAGACAGTCCTCTCACCTCAGTCTCCCAAAGTGCTGGGATTACAGACTTGAGCCACCATGCCCGGCCTCTTTTCTAATTTTTCATATGAAATAATGAGCAGTGGTTCTTCCTGAACCATTTGCAAGCAAGTTGCAAATAGTATGCCCCTTTGCCACTATATACTTCAACATGTATTCTTTCTTTATTCTTAACACTTTTATTTAAATAGAAATTAAGAAAAATGGGCCAATCATGTTTGTACTGTTTAAATAATCATTATAAACACACATGTATCCACCAAACAAGAAATGGAACACCACCAGTGAGACCTTTGTCTGTCTTTCCACTCCCTTTCTCATGACAGTACCCACTCCAAGAGGTAACTACTATCCTGACTTTTATTGAAATCATTTTCTTGCTCTTCTTTATACTTTCATCACATTCAAATGTATTCCAAAGCAAAGAGTTTAGTTCTGCCAGTTTTTGAACTTTAGATAAACATATCGTAATAGATATGTTCTTTTGTGCCTGTTTTTTTCCCATTCAAGATTATGTTTTTAAGCTATATGTATGTAGTTTTGTGTAGCTCTCTTGATTATTGTTACTGTAAGCATGTAAGAGTTAACTCATTCAAGACCAATTCCCTGAGGCCTCGCCTCCCAAAGGTGTTGGCTTTCTGCAGAGCTCTTTCATAATTGACTACAGTCAAATGCTTAAGGCAGTCAAGCCTAGTAGAATTCTCAGGTAGTTAATCAGGCTGCAGGTCTCTTGCATAACACAGCTACAACCCTAAGGCTTGAGCCCCATCTCTGATCACACCAGACAACATACTTCTCCGAGATGGCACAGTGGAGCTAGAAGCCAGTGTTCTGTCATGTGGTATTTTTACTGGATCCCAGCACCTTAATCATATGCAAATTACATCCTCACACCTAATCATATGCAAATTACAACCCTCACAGCTCAAGGAGTCCTTCTCCTGGAGTATGAGCCTTACTAGATCTGTCCTGGAAGGTGGTAGGCATTGGCGTTTCCACACACTGGCCTCTGTTCCAGTGTGTGCCTGGAGTGTATGTCGCCTCATTAGTTCTCTTGTCTGCTTGATAATTGCAGCAGTAACTGCATTATGGAAACCAACCAGGGAATCAGAGAACCAAGACTCATCTCAGGGGGTAAGAAAATACCCTCTCATACCCTGCTGGCCAGCCGACTTCAATGGCTAGGATTGGGGAGGTCACTAACTCGTTGCAGGAACCACACCTGCCAAGCTAAAGATTATACTTCTGAGAAAGGAGACCTGAGGATGGGAGACTTCTTCAAAGATGGTATTCAAGGCTATTTTTAAGAACCTAGGAGTGGAGCGTGATAGCTCAAACCTGTAATCCCAGCACTTTGGGAGGCTGCGGTGAGGGGATTGCCTGAGCCCACAGGTTCGAGAACAGCCTGGACAACTTGACAAGACCTCATCTCTACAATAAATTAAAAAATTAGCTGTGTGTGGTAGCGTGCGCCTGTAGTTCCAGTTACTTGGAAGGCTCAGGCGGAAGGATCGCCGTAGTGAGACTCCAACTCAAAAATAAATAAATAAATAAAAGAACCTAGGAGGAGATTTTACTGCAGGGAAGGCTGAAGTACTAGCTCCTCTTGATTACGTTCCTGAAAACATAGAAGTAGATTCATTGTGAACCAGAGACCCAAAGTGGAGGTGGGGATTAATGATCAGCTCTTCAGATCTCAAGTTTTGTGGCAGTTACTAAAGACCTTGGAGGACGTTGTCTCCCAGAAAAGGTCTATTGACGGTATGGCTACCGGATGAATTTAACCCTGATGTGTGGAATATGCCTCTGGATGACATGCCCCTTGTGTAAAGAATGGACTATTACCTTACCTTGCCCGACTGAGCACAGCGTGACATTTCTCTCCAGGCTGTGAGTGAGGAGCAGCTTAAGATGTCACAGTGTTTACTAAGGTGTGGCTTGCTCCAGTTAAATAGGAGCAAAGATTAGGAAGGCCTAAAGTGGTGGTCCATGTGAAACATATAATGTATAAAGAGAGGCTTAGTACAGCAGTCCCCCTTATTCGCTGTTTCACTTTTTGCGGTTTTAGTTACCCACAGTACAGTACAATAACATATTTTGAGAGGGAAAGACAGAGACTCCATTCACATAAGTTTTTTTTACAATATATTGTTATTAATGTCTTACTGTGCCTAATGTGAATTAAACTCTATTGTAGGTCTGTGTGTACAGGAAAAAAAAGAGAATATTTAGGGTTTAGTACTATCTGCAGTTTCAGACATCCATCGGGGGTCTTGGAACATATCCCCTGCAGGTAAGGGAGGGACTACTCTATAAGGTATTGGCTCACCTGATTATAGAGGCTAAGTCCCATGATCTGCTGTCTGCAAGCTGGAGACCCAGCAAAGTTGGTGGCAAAGGCCTGAGAACCAGAGAACCAATGGTATATGTTCCAGTCCAGTCCTAATCTGAAGGAATGAGGACCAGGAGCCCTGAGAGCAGAAGTTCAATGTCCCAATTCAAGCAATCAAGCAGAGAGCAAATTCAACCTTCCTTTGTCTTTTTGTTCTACTCAGGCCTTCATCAGAAAGGTTAATGCCCACCCACATTGGGGGGGGGCTCCTGCTTTACTCAGCCCACTAAATTAATGCTAGTCTCTTTTGGAAACACCCTCACAGACAAACCCAGAAACACTGTTTAACCAGCTGTCTGGGCATCCCATGTTCCAGTCAAGTTGACACATGAAATTAACCCTCGCCTTCCTTAGCCCCACCTTCAAGTGAAGGAGATAACCCCAGTGTGGGAACCGAGTGAGCTGACAACTCTTATAATGCTATATGGTGCTAGCTTTTAGATCAAGGGGTAAAAAGTAATGAGACTAGTGACATCCAATGCTGTTTTTTTGAAAACAAAACACAAACAAAAAAACAGGAGTTCCTCCATGCAGTTGCTGACAAGTAACAATTAGACTGTCTGCTGACATGTGTGTGAGAGAGAATGCTAGATGATCATATAGCCCATCCAGAAGACAGGAGTGATCAGAACCCAAAGATTGTACCCCTCACTTTGAGACTGCAATGGTAAACTGGTAAATCTGATGAGAACTGAGGAATTATTAGTGATTACCCCTCTGGAATCTTAGAGTTGTCCAATTAATTAGGCTTTGTGGGAAGGACTGTTTACTATTGGGATATCTAGACATCCACTCAGGTGGTTGAACATCCTGTATGCCCGGGCACCTTAACGCTGAACATTCCCATGTCTTTTACTGCCCACAGAGTGTAGAGGCAAGAGAACGTGGAAACTCTCTACTCATAGACCACTGTTGCTTGTCCAATTCTATATGTGTCCTGTATACATTTATCCCCTATGTGTTTTTTTCTATAGCTAATAACAAGTTACCACAAATTTTGTGGCTTAAAATGACACAAATTATGTTAAAGTTTCTGTAAGTCAGAAGTTTGAGCACAGCATGGATGGATTTTCTGCTCAGGGTTTGATCAAGCTGAAATCAAGGTGTTGGTTGGGGGCTGTGGCTCATGTTCATGTAGGGCTTGGAGTCCTCTTCCAGGCTTACTGAGTTGACAGATTTCATTTCCTTTCAGTTTTAGGACTAAGGTCTTCATTTTAATGCTAGCTGTCAGCTAGGGACCACTCTCAGCCTCCAGAGACTGCATGTAGTTTCTTACCACGTGGTCCCTATAGGCAATTCACAAAATACATGTTTGCTTTATTCCAGGTCAGCCATCTCAGAGAACACATCTCTCCCAATTCCACTTCTGCAACTAGCCAGAGAAAACTGCTTTAAAGGGGCTCATGTGATTAGGTCAGGCTTGCCTGGATAATCTCCCTATTTCAGGATGAGTTGATTTGGGAACTTAATTATATCTGCAAAATTTCTTCATCATAGTACCTAAATTACTATTTGATTGAATAACTAACAGAAGGTATGTATACACCAAGAACTGGGAATGTTGGGGGACCATCTTAGAATTCTGCCCAGCATACCCCACAAGGGTCTATCTGGACCCAGGAGTCAGGAGTAGGGAAAATAACTGGAGTGGTACAACTGCACTGCAGGGACCTGAATGTAGATATTCCCTTTCACACCTATGAACTTTTTTTTTTTTTTTTTTTTTTTTTG
>NW_007251435.1:759355-760370 GCF_000164805.1 Carlito syrichta | reverse complement strand
CGGCGATCCTTCGCCTCAGCCTTCCAAGTAGCTGGAACTACAGGCGCGCACTACCACGCCCGGCTCATTTTTGATTTATTGTAGAGATGAGGGCTCGCCAATTGCCCAGGCGGGTCTCGAACCCGCGAGCTCAGGCAATCCGGTCACCTCAGCCTCCCAAAGCGCGGGATTACAGGCTGAGCCACCGAGCCTGGCTCCTCAGCACTTCTTTTCCTGCCCCGATTGTCTTTGGTAATTGGGTAGTCAGCACCGTGCCCTGTACCAAGAGTGAGAGACACCAAACTGAAGGCACATCCATCTCATGACTATCTAGTGTTGGCCCATTCAACGGAGATCACCCTGTTACCTTTGTCCTACATTTGAGATCTTACACTTTGCCACATGGGCACTATGCTAGCTGTCAGGGTACGGCCGGACTGGGTGAGGGTCGAGAGACGCAGGGAGGCGCGCAGCACTGCCGCACTGCCGGGGCCGCAAGCTGGAGGTGCGCGCCTGCAACCCAGAGATCCAAGTAAATTGCCAAGAACTGCGACACACAGTGGTGAGAGACGAAAAGATTTTTTTTTTTTTTTGAGTTGAGGTCTCACTCTGTCGCCCAGACTGGAGTGCAGTGGCCGCTCCCGGCCACCGCAGCCTCGCCCTGCTGGGCTCCCTACCCCCCACAGACAGGGAGTGGGCCTACACTCTAGATGAGTGTGGCCTCGTATCCCCCCGGAGTCCTGGCTTAAATCCTTCTCTTGGAGATGTTGCACGCGACTGCCGTGACTGCTGTGACTTCCTGGTCGACCACCTGTGGATGTCTTGGAGATCCTGGGACACAGAGAGCCATTAATGTCCGCCCACATTATCACAGCCCCTAGAGAAGAGCGTGACAAGGATTCTAATTCTCCTGCACCTTCCCAAACGACATTCCTTAGAGCTAGTGGATGGTGTACCTCCCCCTATCTCCTAGGCATTCGCAGTGGGTAGCTTGGGGGATCCTTGGCTTCCCTGTAGATAGTGCCCAATTTACTGG
>NW_007251435.1:739926-759335 GCF_000164805.1 Carlito syrichta | reverse complement strand
CCACCGCAGCCTCGACCTGCTGGGCTCCGGCGATCCTTTCACCTCAGCCTTCCGAGTAGCCGGAATTACAGGCGCGCGCTACCACGCCCGGCTGATTTTTTTCTTTATTGTAGAGATGAGGTCTCACTGCCCAGGCGGGTCTCGAACCCGTGGGCTCAGGCAATCCGCTCACCTCAGCCTCCCAAAGGCGCGGGATTCCAGGCTGGGCCACTGAGCCCGGCTGTTTCGTGACCTTTACAGTCCTTGCCCGATGCATGATGTCTTAGGCCTTGTAAATTCCCTATACTCTAGGGCAAGCTTGATTGCCACTATGAGATACCTCTGATACCTGGAAGTCTGTTTCTGAAAAGACAAAGACATAAAGTTAATTATACCTAAAGTGTGCATTTCTCCAAAAGCATAGCTTCTACTTTCTCATCATTGTGTCAGGGTTTAAGAACAAGAAAAATGGCTTCCCCCTCTCAGTCTGTCCTTTCACTAGCTGTCCTCTCACTTGGGTCCAAGCAGATGCAGTCTAACTACTAAGGGACTACAGGGGAAGAAGATTGGTGGTGAGGGGCTAATCCTGGATTCCTATTAAAGTTAATTGTACTGTGCCAGATGTTATAGATGTTTCCAGAAGAAGCTCCTTGGAGCTTCAGAAAAAAGGGAGCACCTGAGACCATAGGAGGTAAGTAGAGGGAGTATATACTATCTTATACTTAGATACTTCTAGGAGGTTTGTCACTCAGGCCATCCCAAATTCTTCCAGGCATCTCTTACTGGCAGTGTCTCCTTTGCTAATCGGTCATAATACTGGATCAGCCATCACTGGATGCAGCAAGGGAGAGCTGGAAACAGTCCAGCTTCCTATCCTATTCCATTGATTTACATTGCCCATGTTGACAAAAGATGCCAAACTCTATAAAACATTTAAGAAGGTTTATTTTGAGCCAAATGTGAGTCACCTAGGCCTGTAGCACCATCTAAAGGGATCCTGAGAATATATGTTCAAGGTGGTTGAGTTGCAGTTTGGTTACATACCTCTTAAGAAGACAGAAGTCATACACACAAAAACATAAATCAGTACATGTGAGATATACATTGGTTTGGCCCAGGAAGGTGGGACATCTCCAATTAGGGGCTTGCAGGTCATAGGTGGATGAAAAGATTTCCTGATTGGCAATTAGTAGCAAGAGTTAGGCTTTGTCTTGAAGAATTTTGAAATCAGTAAAGGAAATGCCACATTGAGATGGAGGTTGTTGAAATAAGGGATGTTGAGGAAGTCAAGTTTCTTGATATGTAGATGAAACATCATAGGTGGCAACTCAGAGAATAGCAAACGTTTAGCTCCTCTGGACACCCCCCATGTGGATTCTATACAGATGCAAATTTCTCCAAGAGATGGCTTTGTAGGGTCATAAAATATTTTTTATTTCCTTCTTTATCTGTTATATGATGGTATGTCAGAGTCAGGTCAGAAAGCAAGCATCATATAGGGTTAATAAAAACCCATTTGATAAATCTTTGTAGGGCATGATTCTCCAGGCTCCTTAGACATTTGGCAAGAGAGAGAAAAAGAAAAAGTCAGAGGTTAGTCCTCACCCATCACATGCCTATGAAATTGTCAGCAGTAAACTCTTAGGTCTCAGATCTAGCTCTTCCTCTTCCTCCTGGGATGACACAGGATTCCTGGTCATTGGAAAAGGCTTGAGAGCAATCCTACAAGCTATGGTTAGCCTTTTTATTTATTTATTTATTTTTTGAGTTGAAGTCTCACTCTGTCGCCCAGACTGGAGTGCAGTGGCTGCTCCCAGCCACCGCAGCCTCGCCTGCTGGGTGCCGGCAATCCTTCCACCTCAGCCTTCCAAGTAGCTGGAACTACAGGCGTGCACTACCACGCCCGGCTGATTTTTGATTTATTGTAGAGCTGAGGTCTCGCCAAGTTGCCCAGGCAGGTCTCAAACCGGTTAGCCTTTATTTAAGCCAGTTAGGAGGGGCACATTGTTCAGCTTAGAGTTTGTATGTCTGTGCATGTGTATGTGCATACACTATGAGGTGTTAAAGCCAACATTTATAGTTATAGGGTTAGCCTTTATTTAAGCCCTATAACTATGAATGTTGGCTTTAACACCACATAGTGTATGCACATACACATGCACAGACATACAAACTCTAAGCTGAACAATGTGCCCCTCCTAACTGTTTACCTGTGTGGCCAAATGGCCTTCACCTGGTTGCCTCCAGGGACCAAAATCTGCAACCCTGAGGTGATAACTCAGTGGTTGCATGTTTTCTGGAATTCTCAGGCCCCTACAGCCACAGCTCGGCCTAGATCTGAAGGAGGAAACTTCCCAGTTGACAGTGGGGAGAAAAGTAGGAGACACTACATAGTCTTATTCCTGGGTGGAGATAGTTGCAGCTAAAGACATTAATAGGAAATCTGCCTGTCGTGCTAGGCTAAGTAGCTAATGGAACCAGTCTAGCCACCCTGTGGTTTATCCTGGACCCCTTAACCAGGGTGGTTTTACTTTTATTTAATGTTGCTATTGTTGTTATTCATGTTATTATTATTTTTTTTAAAAGAGTAGATTTTTTAATTGAGTCAGAGTCACACTCTATCACCCAGGCTGGACTGCAGTGGCGTGATCATGGCTCACTGCTGCCTCAACCTACTGGGCTCAGGTGATCCTCCCGCCTTAGCCTCCTGAGTAACTGGGACTACAGGTGCACACCACTATGCCTAGCTAATTGTTTTTTGGGGTTTTTTTTGTAGAGATGAGGTCACACTATGTTGCCTAGGCTCATCGCAAACACTTGGCTTCAAGTGATCCTCCCACTTCAACCTCCCAAAGTGCTGGGATTATAGGCATGAGCCATCACACCCAGCCTCAGAGTGAATTTAGAACAAAAATTGATCGTCATAATCTAATAACCAAAGGGCTGTCTGTGTCCTAATTAACACATCCTTTTGTTTATGCGTCATGATTAGTAGTAAGTAACATAATCAGTATCCTGCATATAGGAAAGTTATTATCTAAGGTACTTCAATCAGAACTCTGGTACTGCTTTTCTGGTCTGAGTCTGGACTCTCTCAGCCTCTGGTTTAGGGAAGGGTTACTCATGGCTTTCTCTATTTCAGTGATTTTCAAAGTGTGGTTCCTGGACCAGCAGCATTAGCATCACTTGGAAAATCTTTAAAAAGAAGATTCTTGAGAATCTGCTTTTATTTTGAGTTGGAGTCTAACTCTATCACGCAGGCTGGAGTGCAGTGGCACACTCACAACCACCGCAGCCTCGATCTGCTGGGCTCAGGTGATCCTTCTGCCTCAGCCTTCCAAGTAGCTGGAATTATAGGCGCTCGACCAAGCCCCGTGGCTCAGTCTGTAATCCCAGCACATTGGGAGGCCAAGGTTTGAGGATTGCCTGAGTCCACAGGCTCAAGACCAGCCCAAGCAACTTGGCAAGACCTTGCTCTACAATTAAAAATAAAAAATTAGTCGAGCATGGTAGCATGCGCCTGTAGTTCCGGCTACTTGGAAGACTGAGGTGGAAGGATTGCCGGAGCCCAGCAGGTCAATGCTGGGGTGGCCGTGAGTGTGCTACTGCACTCCAGCCTGGGAGATGGAGTGAGACTCCGACTTAAAAGAAAAAAAACAGATTCTCAAGGCTCTCTGTGGATCTGCAATCTGTGGTTTAGCAGGTCCTCCAGGAGATTCTGATATAGCTCAGGTTTGCGAGCCACTGCCATGTTGCTGTACTAACCATTCTCTTTTTTTGCCTATAGGTTGAAGGGTTTACTTATGGAAAGCGGTGCGATGCACAGAGGCCACATACAGATTGGAGGTAGAGAACTGCAAAGGTTGAGAAATAAGGGTTTACTTGTCCAAGACTCCCTGCAGGCTGGCCTTCTAGCTCCATGGAAACTGGTTCCAGCCAAATGCTTAAGGCAATCAATCCTGCTAGCATGCTAATCAGGCCACTGGTCTGCATAACAAGACACAGACTTTTGCCCCTGACCTTGTCAGGAGACAGCCTGTACATTCCTAACGGATGAATGATGGACTGGTGGAACAGAGCTAGAAACCACAGTTCTGCCACATTATGCATCTATTGGATCGCAGCCCTTGTCAGGCCAGCCATTCTGACAAGAAAATAACCCTCCTCATTGGCATTTAGGGGCTTGGTGGATGAGGGGACATTGCACAGTCACATTCATGCAGGATCTCTTTCATTCCTGTGTGCTGACTTCAAATGGGACAGGCAAAACAGAGAAACTCCACACCAGCTACTGATCCTGTATTCGTTGATTTCCTCCAATTAATACTGAAAGTAGAAAATATATTTATGGCCGGGCTCGGTGGCTCAGCCCGTAATCCCAGCACTTTGTGAGGCCGAGGTGAATGGATTGCCTGAGCCCGTGGATTTGAGACTAGCCCGAGCAATTTGGCGAGACCTCATCTCTACTATAAATCAAAAAATTAACTGGGCATGGTAGTGCGCACCTGTAGTTCTGACTACTTGGAAGACTGAGGGAGAGGGATTGCAAGAGCCCAGCAGGCCAGTACTGGGGTGGCCGTGAACGTGCCACCGCACTCAGCCTGGGTAACAGAGTGAAACTCCAACGCAAAAAAAAAAAAGAGACTCCAACTCAAAAAAAGAAGAAAATATAATTTGTTTTTTGACTCATAAATTCTTAGGTGAGACACTCTCCTGAAAACTAAAGTCAGATTAAAAAGAGAACAACCAGTAGAAGTTTATTGACATATGTTGATGTCATGTGGGAGAGACCTCAGTTCAAAATATCACTCTCAAGGCTTTGGGGCCTTGCTGGAATAGTATTGTAACAAAGAGCAGTAAGTCCTATAGTGACAGGACAAAGGAGAGGGCAGTTCCAGTCTTTTAAAAGGTGGGAAAATGTGGAAAGGTAGTAAAATCTCTTGCCAGATTCCTGGTACCTGCTGTTGCCTTCTCTGGGTTGATAACCAAATGCTATTTCCAGTAAGGAAGGATTTATGTCCTACCATCAGGCAAGTAGAGGTTGAGGCAGTGTTCCCTGCATTTTCAGTGTCTTTCACTTAACAATCCTCAATATTTTGAGGAGAAATGCCTTGGTTTCCTTTAATGCTTTCTAGAAGGGCTGGTATGTGTACTGTCTCATCCTTTGGCTTTGTTGGCTTCTTATTATTCAATTGTATGAACATGCTGACATGATTTATTCTTCTGTTGATAAACATTTGGGTTATTTCCTGTTTGGGGTTATGACAAGTGATACTGCGATGAACATTGTTGTATATCTATCCCAATGTACCATAAGCACAGATTTCTATCTAGGAGGTAGCTATGGTTTGGCCATGGTTTGTCTAGCTCTGCCAAGTCTCACGTTGAAATTAGATTCCCAGTGTTGGAGGTGGGGCCTGGTGGGAGGTGTTTGAATCGTGGGGACCGATCCCTCATGAATGGCTTGGTGCCATTCCCATAGGCGTGAATTCTCACTGTTAGTTCCTGTAAGAACTGGTTGTTGAAAAGAACCTGGCACCTCCTCCTCTCTCTCCTGCTTTCTTGCTCTTTCTGTGTGCTCTCTGCACTCCAGCTCCCCTTCCCCTTCTGCCATGAGTGGAAACTTCCTGAGGCCTCCACAAGAAGAAGGTGCTTGCCCATGCTTCTTGTACAGACTGCAGAACCATGAGCCAAATAAACCTCTTTTCTTTGTTACTCAGGTATTCCTTTGTAGCAACACAAAAATGGTCTAAGGCAGAGATAGCCTAGGTATGGAATTACTGAATCAAGGGATATATCTTTCTTCAAATTTTTAAGATCATGGCTATGGGTTTCCAAAAGGGGTTGTGCCAATTAACAGGTGCCACATATTAATTGGAGAACATATTACTCAACATCCTTGCTAACACTTGATACTGTGAAACTATTTCATTGTAACCAATCTAGTTGTGTATTATAGTATTTCATTGTGCTTTTACTCTTGTAGAGTGCCTCTTCAAATCTAGTCCTCATTGTTTCTATTGTTCTGTCATCATTTTTGTATTTTTTGGTTGAAATCTTTATATATTTTGGATAATTATCCTTTCTCACTTATGTGCTGTAAAGTCTACTGTTGCTTATTTTTTAAATTAAACTTTTATTTTGAGATAAACTGTAGGTTCATATGCGGTTGTTAAGAAACAATACAGAACGATCCCATTAATGGTAGTCTCTCCCATGATAACACCTTTAACAGTTTCCTCTAATGGCAGCACCTTGCAAAACTGTAGTACAATAGTATAACCACAGTATTGACATTGATACAGTTAAGATGCAGAATATCTCCGTCACCACAAGGATCCCTCATCTTGCCTTTTTATGGCCACACCCATTTCCCTCCTGCCTCTACCTCCTCCTTATCTTATTTCCTTCCTTCTGCTTTCTTTGGCTATTTTGCTCTTCTTTCTCTAGATTCTTGAGGTGGGAGCTTATTATTGACTCGAGTCTTTTTATCTTTTCTAATTTACACATTTAGTTCTATAAACTTCCCTCTTAGTATAGCCTTAGGTGTGTCCTACAAGTTTTATATTGTATTTTCACTTTCATTTAGTTGCATGTATTTTTAATATTTATGCTGACACTGTTCTTTGTCCTGTTATTATTAGAAGTGTGTTGTTTCGTTTCCAAATATTTGTAGGCTTTTCTATTATCTTTCTGTTATGTCTTCTAACTTGATCCTACTGTCAGAGTATACATTGTATGCTTTAAATTTGTTATACTTTGTTTTAAGGCCCAGACTATGATATATGTTGGTATATGTTCCACGAGCACTTGAAAAGAATGTATACATGGTGATGATGGGGAAATATTCTATAAATATCAGTTAGATCCTGTTGAGTTGTGTTCTCTTATATCCTTGCTAATTTTCTATCTACTTGTTCTATCAATTATTGAGAGATTAGTGTTGAAGACTTGAACCATTATCGTGGATTTGTCTATTTCTTTTTCCAGTTCTATCGGTTTTTCATTCAGATATTTTGCAGTTCTGTTGTCTGCTGTACACACATTTAGGATTGCCATGTCTTCTTGGTGGCTGATCTTTTTATCATTCTATAAATGTTTCTTGTAATTTTCTTTGCTCTGGAGTCGTTTATCCGATATTAACATTGCCTCTTTTGCTTTCCTCTGATCTTTGTTTGCATGACATAACCTTCTTTCTCCATTTTATTTCAACCTGCCTGTATTGTGATATATGAAGTGAGTTTCTCAGAGGCAGCAGGTAGCTGGCTCATGAGCCCTGGACTGCACCTTACACCAGGGATATCACACAAAAATCAAACCATGTGTCCTGATTGTTATTTATTTGTATTTATTACCTGCCTTTTTCCACAAGGTATTTGAGAACACCAACAACAAGAATATCTACAATGAAACAATAATAAATAAATACAGGGGGAAAACTAGGACCCAGGAAAAGATGAGCATGAAGATGTTGATCACAGGGGCTAAGTTATTGATATATTTAAGCTTAAATCTGCTATTAGACTTTCTGGCAGTCAAAGCAACAAGGTAATTTATGTTTTGTTTTGTTTTGTTTTGTTTTCAGTTGAAATCTCACTCTGTTGCCCAGACTGGAGTGCAGCGGCCGCTCCCGGCCACCGCAGCCTCGACCTGCTGGGCTCCGGCGATCCTTCCACCTCAGCCTTCCACGTAGCTGGAGCTACAGGTGTGCACTACCACACCCGGCTAATTTTTTGATTTATTGTAGAGATGAGGTCTCGCCTGCCCAGGCAGGTCTCGAACCCGCGGGCTCAGGCAATCCACTCACCTCAGCCTTTCAAAGGCGCGGGATTACAGGCTGAGCCACCGAGCCCAGCTGTAATTTATGTTATTTGCATTATCAGAAGAGAGAGAGAGAGAGAGAGAGAGAGAGATAGAGAGAGATAGAAAGAGACAGAGAGAGAGAGAGAGAGAGAGAGAGAGAGAGAGAGAGAGAGAGAGAGAGAGTATTCCAGTTATTTGTGGCTCTAGACCAGCACCACCCAATACACTTTCTACAATAATCTGCACAGTCCAGTATAATAGCTACTAGCTACACATGGCTATGAAGTACTTGAATTGTAGCTAGTGACCAAGGAACTGAATTTCAAATTTAATTTGTATTAGCTTAAATTTAAACAGCCACATGTGACCAGGCGCAATGGCTCATCCCTGAAATTCCAGCACTTTGGGAAGCTGAGGCAGGAGGACTGCTTAAGCCTAGGAGTTTGAGACCAGCTTAGACAACATAGCGAGACTTCATCTCTACAAAAAAATTTTAAAAATAGCCAGACTTGGTGGAGTATTCCTATAGTCCCAGCTACTTGGGAGGCTGAGGTGGAAGGACTGCCTGAGCTCAGGAGGTCAAGGCTGTGGTGAGCCGTGATCATGTTACTGCACTCCAGCCTGCGTGACCGAGTGAGACTCAGACTCAAAAAAATAAAACATAAAAATAAATAAATAGTCACAAGTGGTTAGTAGCTACCTTATCGAACAGCAAAATAATTAGAGGAAACAAAGGCTGTATAGTATAATTGGAATCAATGGACTGGGTTTTATGTCTGTCACAGTATGTATGACCTTGAGGAAGCTACTTAACCCTATGAGCTTCAGTTTCCAGATCTATAAAATGAGTACACTAATAGCATCTACCTCTACAGTTCTGAGGAAATAAAATAATATATGTAAAGCATTTGATACAATCTCTGGCACATGACAAATACAGTCCTGTTTTATAATGCTTGAAATTCCCTGCTTTGTCAGGAAACGTTATGACAACTCTGACTCTTTCACTGGCACTAAAATGGAGATTTTATAGAAGAATCAATTACTGGGAGTCTAAGTTGTGCTTATGCATCTTAGCCAATAACCGTTTTCTGGCAATAAAATCAAAGGTCAATCAAACATTGATTTTTTTTTTAAGCATCTATTCGAGCAGAAGCTGCTTGAGGACACTCTATTCAAAAGCCTGGGTCTCTCTTGTCCCTGTCAAGCTGCTAAGGGATTAAGCACCTAAAATTGCTACTTAGTATCTCTTTGAGATTTGTAGTTCAATTTTCCCTCATTATCAGAGTGTTAAAAGCAAAAGTATTCATTTCAATGTCCTTTCACTTAAAAGGAGATTCAATACTTTCAATTAAAGGGGTTCTTTTAAAACAAGAATAAATGCATTTAGCAAAGATAATGTCCAAGCTTGGGTATGACACACTGCTGTTGCACAGTTGACTGGGTTCTGGCATCAAGCCTCATGATGCTGCAAAAAAGAGAAGTTAAGAGCTGTTGGGTATATAAGGTGACATACGCATCCACAGGTCCCGAGTTTATCCTTTTCTTTTTCCTTTTTGTTGTTGTTTTGAGTTGGAGTCTCGTTCCATTGCCCAGGCTGGAGTGCAGTGACACGCTCATGGCCACCCCAGCATCAACCCGCTGGGCTCCGGCAATCCTTCTGCCTCTGCCTTCCAAGTAGCTGGAGCTACAGGCACACGCTACCACACCCAGCTATTTTATTTATTTATTTATTGTAGAGACGAAGTCTCGCCAAGTTCCCAGGGCTGGTCTCAAACCCCTGGGCTAAGGCAATCCTCTTGCCTCGGCCTCCCAAAATGCTGGGATTATAGGCTGAACCACCAAGCCCAGGCATTATCCTTTTCTTTATGTCACTTTTATCATATTATAGATTTAGATAACTTCTACTTAAAATAATACCTGACTATTTATTTTTTAGACCACGTAGTGAATGATACAATTGCTCTTATAATAATGAGAACACTACAAAGGATTAGATAGTTATTGCCTAGGCTTCAGACTGCAGAAAAAGTTAGGAATTTGTTGTGTTTTAGTGATATTACTAGCTTCTTATATTTTGCTGAGAAAACTTTCCTACACACAAGGCCTAGGTGAACATGTGCCATTCTGGATGTCTTTTTTTCCTTTTAGTTGGAGTCTCACTCCGTTGCTCAGGCTGGAGTGCAGTGGCATGCTCACGGCCACCCCAGCATTGACCTTCTGGGCCCCAGCGATCCTTCCGCCTCAGCCTTCCAAGTAGCCGTAACTACAGGCGTGCGCTACCGCGCCCAGCTAATTTTTTGATTTATTGTAGAGACAAGGTCTTGCCAAGTTGCCCAAGCTGGTCTCGAACCCACGGGCTCAGGCAATCCACTTGCCTCGGCCTCCCAAAGAGCTGGGATTACAGGCTGAGCCACCAAGCCCGGCTCATCCTAGATGTTTAAAAAGCAAATGGCTTGCGTGTGTGTGTGTGTGTGTGTGTGTGTGTGTGTGTGTGTGTGTGAATACATGTTTGCAAAATGTTTGAAATGGGCCTCTGAACTACAGCAAATTGCAAACTCTCTTATGTGTTGTTCTTAGCAGAATTCTCCATGACATGATAGTGTAATAATAACCACTAGAAAAAAACTGGAATCGGTTTGCTCCTTATGGAAACTATTGGACAGAGAAACCCTTCGCTCCAGAAGGAAGCTGAAGCTTTGAAGAAGTGACTAGCAAACTTTCAGTTTGCAGTTCTGAAGTTCTTCTTAAAAAACAAGTCCTTCTAACACAGTTTTAGTTGAGTTCATCATACTTTTTGCCTAAGATTATATAAAATTCACCAGAATTGGAGCAATATTTATTGCAGTAGGACAACTTGATTAGCTGAAGAATGAGTCGACAAAATTGAGTCAGTTTCTGTTGGAACCATAAAGATGGGGACAAAACCTCTCTGAAATATCAACGAGAACCTGTGGTTTAAAGAAACCACATCAAATCCTCAATCTAGTTTCTTTTTTTTTTTTTTTGAGTTGGAGTCTCACTTTGTCGCCCAGACTGGAGTGCAGTGGCTGCTCCCAGCCACCGCAGCCTCGACCTGCTGGGCTCCAGCGATCCTTCCGCCTCAGCCTTCCAAGTAGCTGGAACTACAGGCACACGCTACCATGCCCGGCTAATTTTTTGAATTATTGTAGAGATGAGGTCTCACCAAGTTGCCCAGGCGGATCTCGAACCTGCAGGCTTAGGCAATCCACTCACCTCAGCCTCCCAAAGGCGCGGGATTACAGGCTGAGCCACCGAGCCCGGTTTCAATCTACTTTCATTACTGATTTTTTTTTTTGAGTTGGTGTCTCACTCTGTCACCCAGGCTGGAATGCCGTGGCATGCTCACAGCCACCCCAGTGTCGACCTGCTGGGCTTAGGCGATCGTTCCACCCCAACCTTCCAAGTAGCTGGAAACACAGATGCGTGCCACCACACCTGGCTAATTTTTTAATTTACTGTAGAGACGAAGTCTTGCCAAGTTGCCTAGGCTAGTTTCAAATCCCTGGGCTCAGGAGATCCTCTGGCCTCAGCCACCCAAAGTATTGGGATAACAGGCGTGAGCCACTGCACCTGGCTTATTGCTGATTTTTAACAGCCAGGTTTGAAGCCTCCTACAGAGACTTATTGAATACTTACATTCTTTGAAATAAAAATGTTATAATTTGACTAATATTTAATAAGCTCTTTATTACCCTTTTAATATTCTGTTTTCCATGATTTAGTTTCGTTTGTCTTCCTTTTAATAGATCTTTAATTTTTTTCTTTGTTTATATTTTATTTTAAATATGTGGAGTATAATTCAGGATTAGGTATACAACTGGACATTGTACAGATAAAGTTTGGTCCTCGCTTTGGTCCCCACTTTGCCTGGTTTGAGAGCAGATACCCTTATTGATGTTGTGTCCCCACCCCCACCCCAGCAGTATCCTGCTACTGCCAATCCCTTTCTTATAGTATTATGGTAAATGTTCAGGGTCTGCTTATGAGTGAGAACATATTGTACTCTGTTCTTTGTTTCTGTGATCACTGAATATGATAGACTCTAAATCCATCCAAGTTGCTGCCAAGTCCATATATTTGTCCTTTATGACTGTGTAATATTCCATTGTGTATATGTACCACATTTTAAAAAACCCAGTCCAGTTTCAATGGGCAGCATGTTGGTTCCATGTTTTTGCTATTGTGAAGAGTGCTACACTAAACATGCATGTGTGGGTATTTTTTCTGTATAATGATTTGAGTTCCTCTGGGTATATTCCTAGAAGAGCGATTGCTAGGTCATATGGAAGGTCAATTTCTAGTTGTTTTTAGGAATTGCCACACTGCTTTCCATAGAGGTTGAACTAGTTTGCATTCTCACCAGCAGTGTAGAAGCATTCCCTTTTCTCTGCATCCTCGCCAGCATCTGTTGTTTGTTTTATCAGTGGTGGCCATTCATACTGGGGTTAGGTGGTATCTCAGTGTGGTTTTGGTTTGCATTTCTCTGATGATTAGTGAGACTGAGCACTTTTTCATGTGTCTGTTGGCTGCCCGTATATCTTCTGTTGAGAAGTTAATGGACCTTTAAAACCAGGAGTAATAAGATGAAGCCTGTATTTGTTCAAACCTGGGACTAGTCACCAGAGCTTGTTTCATTCTCTGTTGATAAGAGATGAAGGAAAGTCTCTCAAGAAACAATCAGAATGGAGTTTCAAAAAAGTCTTCATATCACAAAAGATTGCTTAATCCCCGATTGCTACCTAATCTCAATGGGCGCCAACAGTTAGTTCCAGAATGGAAGTTGGGAGGGCAAGAGTAAGTATCTCAAGGCCCAATCTACTTTTCTTCCTCTACACTGTCATCAAGCCATCACCCAAGCTACCAATCTCTCTTCAGAATAGTGCCATAGGCTCCTACCTGGTTATTCAGAGGCACACTCCAGGGAATTCAGGTGGGTGAAGACAAATGCAAGCTAACTGCCTAATTTAGGTTAAGGCTTCATGGGTCTGTAGCTTTTGGTTATTTATTTAGCCAACCAATTGACTTCCATTGACAAGATGGTGGTAGGCATAGGGAATAAAGAGATGAGTTAGATATGGTCTCTCCTGCAGGTAGATTGCAATTAGAGGGGAAGCAGAAATGAAAACAAAAAATCAGTAAATATAATCTGTGTGACTAATACAGTAACAGGTTTATTTGGAGGGAAATATAGGACACATAGAAGAAGGTACTTAATCGAGTCCAATGGTGAGAAATAGGGGTAAGAATGACCAAAGGCTTCCTGAGTTGAGTCTCACTACAAAAAGAAGTCAGCCAGGTAAAAGTTGGGAGTAGGAAGTGGGTAAGCCTGGCAGTAGGGACAGCAAGAGGTTTGGTTTGCAGGAGTTTCAATATAAGTGGGGGTGGAAGATAGTAGAGAGAAGATAAAGCTGGAGAGAAAGGCAGGATCCAATTTAAGAAGCTTAAACTTTAACTTTAGGAATGCATTTTAAGCATGGTCAGATTAGCAGTTTTAAAAGATCAACAGTTGCTCTTTGAAAGATAAATTTTGGGAGATGTAAACTGGAAATAGCAAGACTCTGGGAGTCTGCTGAAGTAACTACCTTAACATAGCAGTAGTAAGCTGGTACCAATCACTGAAATGATGAAGGGACTAGTGGGCGTTGAAATGCAGGAGAAAAGGACAGGAAGTATTATAATAAGCAGAGCTTGGCCACTCTGCGTGTGTGTGTGTGTGTGTGTGTGTGTGTGTGTGTGTGTGTGTACAGAGGGAGGTTGCAAAGGAAAAGGAGGACTTGAGAATGAGACACTTGTTTCAGACCTGTCATTTAGTGACTTAGAGCAACAGATGATGGAGCAGATATGAAAGTAAAGACAATGAATTTAAGTTCGGATTTACCGAGTTTAAGGAGTCTGCAGCAAGCCGGGAGTGGTGGCTTATGCCTATAATCCCAGAACTTTGGGAAGTGGAGGTGAGAGAATTGCCTGAGAGGGGTTCGAGAGCATCCTGGGCAAATTGGCGAGACCTCATCTCTACAATAAATTAAAAAAAAAAAATTAGTCGGATGTGGTGGTGTGCCTGTAGTTCCAGCTACTTGGAAGGCCAAGACAGAATGATCGCCTGAGCTCAGGAAGTGGAGGCTGCCGTGGCCTTGAGCGTGCCACTGTACTCCAGCCTGGGTGACAGAGTGAGACTCTGACTCAAAACCAAACAAAAAAAGGTATCTGCAGCAGGCATATACATGAATATTAGCTAGCAGTTGGAGACAAGGATCTAAGAGTTCAGAAATGAGGTCAGTTATAGCCAGAGGAAGCCAAATATTAAACAAACAAATGCAAAAACAGGCCTGTTGTGACCTTTCGAGTGTTTGAAACAGATTTAAAAAAGAAGACAAGAAAAAAAACAGTAAAGAAACCCAAAAAACAAAAATGAGGTAGCTGGGGCATGATGGCACACATCTGTAGCCCAAGAGTTGAGGCCCAGACTGAGGCAAGAAGACCTCGTCTCAAAAAAAAAAGAAGAAAGAAAGAAAGAAAAGGAAAAGAAAAGAAAAGGAAAAAGCAATTTATGAAGAACTGGGCTACAATAAATAATTAATGCTGTACTAAATTAACAAGAGCTAAACGTGCTAACAAGTATTATTAACACAAATTTTTTTTTAAAAGAATCAAACCAAACCAAAAACAAAACAAAAAGAGGACACCTTAAAAGACATTGAAAAGATGTGCCGGGCTCGGTGGCTCAGCCTGTAATCCCGCGCTTTGGGAGGCCGAGGTGAGTGGATTGCCTGAGCCCGCGGGTTCGAGACCCGCCTGGGCAACTTGGCGAGAACTCATCTCTACAATAAATCAAAAACTAGCCGGGCGTGGTAGCGCGCGCCTGTAGTTCCAGCTACTCAGAAGGCTGAGGCGGAAGGATCGCCGGAGCCCAGCAGGTTGAGGCTGCGGTGGCCGGGAGCGGCCACTGCACTGCAGTCCGGGCGACAGAGTTGGGGGTCCAGCCTGAGGTTCAGTTCAGCTCGGGCTGGGAGCACCTTTGGCCACGCCCACCGCCACGCCCGGCCACGCCCACCGCCACGCCCCGCCACGCCCACCGCCACGCCCGGACACTAGCGCCACCTAGCTCGGACTGACCGGCTTCTGCCACGCCGCCATCTTGAGAGACCCTGGTGTCCTCAAGCGCGGAATTCAGGTTTGGATTGGGACTGAGAAGTCTCTGTAAGTAAATGAGTTTAGTTCCGTACTTCCTCCTTGAGCACCGCCAGAAAGAGGAAGTGACATGAGTCATTCCAGTGGGCAGCCAAACCTGAGGCTCGTCGATCCCTTCGATATGGGGTCGGGTCGTTTGAGTCCCCGTCCACACCGCTCCCCCCGCAAGCCCCTCGGCCCTGCTCGCTGGTGGCTCAGGACCTGCGATAACCGCCTCAGGGTGTTTTATCCAGTTTCCTGGTTGGTCGTGGCAGGAGGGATGAGCCCACTACTATCCCAATCCTGGCCCCACCCTGGCTTTTGGCTTACTTGGCTGGTGCGTGGCGGTGTCCTTTTCTGAGATGGGACAGATTTAGGGAGAGTTGGTTTTGGAGGGAAAACTCAAGGGTTCCCTTTTCGGGATATTAATTTTGAGGGTGCTTTGACGAACCCAAGTGGAGATTTCAGTAGGCTGTTGGACATATGCGTGTTGGAATCAGGGTGAGGCCTGGAAATCCCCCTGTAAATATTATGTTGAATTTTCCTGCGAACTCGGCTCCCCTGGCTGATGGCACAGGCAGACACAAAGCAAAGTCTCTGTGGGTTTGTGGAAAATGGTGGTGCTTACGACTCTGGCTAAAAAGCAGCCTTTTGTTCAGCATCCACGCAGTTTACCACTCTCCCAGGCATAGGGCTTTGTTCACAGTATATGCCTTTGGACTCTCCAGTATTTGCAATTAGTCACACCAAGTCTATATGTATGTAGCAGTTTTATCATCAGCCAACTGAAACTTTTTTCTTTTTTTTTTTGAGCTGGAGTCTCACTGTCGCCCAGACTGGAGTGCAGTGGCCGCTCCCAGCCACCGCAGCCTCGACCTGCTGGGCTCCGGCGATCCTTCCGCCTCAGCCTTCCGAGTAGCCGGAATTACAGGCGCGCACTACCACGCCCGGCTAATTTTTTTATTTTATTGTAGAGATGAGGTCTCGCCTGCCCAGGCGGGTCTCGAACCCGCGGGCTCAGGCAATCCACTCACCTCAGCCTCCCAAAGGTGCGGGATTACAGGTTGAGCCACCGAGCCCGACTGAAACTTGTTTCTAATTTCCATTGTGATTTTTTTTGTGTGTGTGTGTGACTCATTGGTTTTTATAAATGTGGCGCTTAATTCCCAAATGTGGAATTTTCTAGTTGTCTTTTTCTTGTTGATTTCTGGGTAAATTGCGTGGTAGTCAGAAAATGCATTCATAAAATGTCAATCCTTTAAAATTTATGAAAACCAGTTATGTGACTCAATATATTATTACTTTTGATATATGCTCCATGTCCATTTGAACAAAAAATACATTCTGCATTTGTTGAGTACAGTGTTCTATAAATGTTAAGACTAGTTTGTTAGCCAGGCTCAGTGGCTCAGCCTGTAATCCCGCGCCTTGGGAGGCTGAGGTGAGTGGATTGCCTGAGCTCGCGGGTTCGAGACCCGCCTGGGCAACTTGGTGAGACCTCATCTCTATAATAAATAAAAAAAAATTAGCAAGGTAGTTCCAGCTACTTGGAAGGCTGAGGCGGAAGGATCGCCGGAGCCCAGCAGGTCGAGGCTGCGGTGGCCGGGAGCGGTCACTGCACTCCAGTCTGGGCGACAGAGTGAGACTCCAACGCAGAAAAGAAAAAAAAAAGACAAGTTTGTTAATCAAGTTGTTACAGTCTTCTGTGTCCTTACAGACTTTTTAATCTGCTTATTCTGTTCTGCTTTATAGAGGGGTATGATAATCTCCCACCACAAATGTGTATTTACTTATTTCTCCTTTAGAGGCTATGTGATTGGGTACCTACAAATTGAAAAAAAATTTTAAGTCATTTTTTGGCAAGGTGCTGTGGCTCACACCTATAATCCCAGAACTTTGGGAGACTGAGGTGTGAGAATTGCTTGAGGCCAGGAACTTGAGACCAGCCTGGGCAACATGGCAACACCCTGACTCTACCAAAAAAAATTAGCCAGGCGTGGTGGCATGTATCTGTAGTCCTAGCTACTCAGGAGACTGAGGCGGGAAGATTTCGAGGCTGTGGTGAACTGTGATCATGTCACAGGACTCCAGCCTGAGTGACAAAGTGAGACCCCATCTCAAAAAAAAAAATCATTATGAAATATCTCTCGGCTGGGCTCTCTGGCTCGGCCTGTAATTCCAGCACTTTGGGAGGTCGAGGCGAGTGGGTTGCCTGAGCCTGGGGATTCGAGACCAGCCCAGGCAACTTGGCGAGACCTTGTCTCTACAATAAATCAAAAATTAACTGGGTGTGGTAGTGCGTGCTTGTAGTTACAGCTACTTGAAAGGCTGAGGCAGCAGGATCGCTGGAGCCCAGCAGGTCGACGCTGGGGTGACCATGAGCATACCACTGCACTCTGCACTCCAGCCTGGGCTACAGAGTGAGACTCCAACTCAAAACAAACAAGGACTATCTCTCTTTGTCTCTAATAATGCTTATTGGCCTGTTGGTGGTCATATAGAGAGGTAGATTGTATCATTTGGCCCTGATTATTCACCTTTCTTTTAGTTACATTCCTGGTGTTCACACCCTTTTCCATGTAACTTTACCCCCCCTACCATGAGGTGGCTGATCTGCTCAGATTTTTTACTTTGGACGCAACCATGTGAACAGACATCCCTTGAACCAGAGGCTTGGAATGGGCTTGTGTTTAGGACTTACTCTCTTGGACAACTTCCATCACCATGAGAACATACTCAGGTCAACTTGGTTGAGTGCACACAGGGTAGAGCTAAGTCGTCCCAGTCTGGAGTCTGGAGTCGTCCTAAATCAGCACAACAGACAGCAATCAGCTCAGATGTGTGAGCAATACACTCTAAATGTTAAACATGACTAAGATTTTGTCTTTGGTTGATACATGACATTATTCTGACAATAAAAACATTTATTATTCTGACAAACATTATTCTGACAAAAAAATACATTTACAAGGTATGTCTTTTCCGTTTTACTTTTAATCTCAACAACTGAATTCTTCTTGTAAGGAGCATATGGCTGGGTTTTATTTTAATACTGTTAGGCAATTAAAAAAATTTGAGCATTTAATTCATTTACATGTAAAGTAGTGACATATTTAGGTTTAAATCTGGCACTTAACTATTTGATTTCTATCGATTCCTCTGTTCTATGTTCTTCCGCCATTTTTTAAGCTTTATTTTGCTTTCTTTTGGATTGATCATTTTTTATTCTTCCCCTATCAGCTTTTTTTTAAAAATTGAGACATAGTTGAATACAATAAATTGTGCATATTTAGAATGTACCATTTATTTGAGATTACTGTGGAGTAGGGGATGAATTTGGAAGGACAAGATGATGTAGAGAGACCATTTAGGAGGCTATTGAGATGCTTAAGGTGAGGACCTGAGCTGGGGCAGTGGCCAGGGAGTGAAATTATGAGAACCAAGGGGTCTACTGGCTCTGCAGATCTGTTATTTTAGGCATTAAGAGGAAGAACAGGGTCATCTAGAAAGTGACTCTGGTAAACTGATTTTTGGGCACCCTGAGGATGTCCAAGTCCTAATCCTTAGATTCTGTGAGTCCCAGAGTCTCACCCTACACTGTAAAAAGCGCTTTGTAAATGTGTTTAAGTTGAGAATTTTGAGCCTGGATGATTATCTGGGTTATCCAGGTGGGCCCATCATAATAACAGAGATCCTTAAAAGAGGGAAGCAGGAGGATCCGAGTCAGAAAGGAGAGGAAATGTAATGATGGAACCAGAAGACAGAGAGAAATTTGAAGATGCTACTGTGCTGATTTTGAAGATGGGGGAAGGGGCCATGGGTCAAGGAATGCAGGCAGACTTTAAGAAGTTGGCAAAAGCAATGTTGTGGGTTCTACCTTAGAGCCTCTAGAAGGAACACAGTCCTGCTGATTCCTCAAGTTCTGCCCAGTGAAATTTATTTTGGAGTTCTGATCACAACTATAAGATAACAAATTTGTGTTTTTTTTAAAGTCACTAAGTTTGTGGTAGTTTGTTACAGCAGCTCTAGGAAACAAATACAGTTGTTTTTTACAATCCTTTGGTTTATGAGAACATATTCATTTATTTGTTTGACAAACATTTGTTGAGTGCCTACTTTGTACCAGTGGGGTTATACCAGGAAACAAAAAAAAAAGTCCCCTTCTCCCACAGAACATAGACTCCAGGAGATAGACAATAAACAGTAAACATACTAAATACATGCACTATACTATAATTTATTTTCTATAGAAAAAAAGTAGAGCACAATAGGGGAGTTAAGAGGAGGGAGCAGGTTACAATATTAAATATGGTGGTTGAAGCTGGGCTCGGTGGCTTAGCCTGTAATCCCGCGCCTTTGGGAGGCTGAGGTGAGTGGATTGCCTGAGCCCGTGGGTTGAGACCCGCCTGGGCAGCGAGACCTCATCTCTACACTGA
>NW_007251435.1:717464-739906 GCF_000164805.1 Carlito syrichta | reverse complement strand
GCGAGACCTCATCTCTACAACAAATCAAAAAATCAGCCGGGCGTGGTAGCGCATGCCTGTAATTCTGGCTACTTGGAAGGCTGAGGCTGAAGGATCGCCAGAGCCCAACAGGTCGAGGCTGCGGTGGCTGGGAGTGGCCACTGCACTCCGTCTGGGCGACAGAGTGAGACTCCAACTCAAAAACAAAACAAACAAACAAAAAAAAATGGTGGTTGGAGTTGAGAAAGTGCCAGTTGAGTGAGGACTTAGTGGAGATGAGGTAGCTACATCTTTTGAGAGTGAGATAGTCATTTGGGATTTATTCTTTCTTTGGGCAAATTAATTGGAACAGAGAACCTAATTCTTATATTGGAGATGCTGGCGGTATTCCATGGGGCTGGTGGGAAGCTATGGAGTGGTTAGTGTTTTATAGCAGCTGCCATCTTCAGTCTCTGTTTCATAGAGAGGGTATAACAGGTTGGCATAACGATGTCTGGGATGGGGACTTGTGATGTTCTGGGTGAGAAGGATTACTTGACCAGTGAAACCTGCCTGGGCCTGAACTTCTTTCCTGCAATACTCGTCTTCTTTTTTTTTTTTTTGAGGTGGAGTCTCACTCTGTCACCCAGACTAGACTGTAGTGGCCGTTCCTGGCCACTGCAGCCTCGACCTGCTGGGCTCCGGTGATCCTTCTGCCTCAGCCTTCCAAGTAGCTGGAACTACAGGTGTGTGCTACCATACCTGACTAATTTTTGATTTATTGTAGAGATGAGGTCTCGCCAAGTTGCCCCGGCGGGTCTCGAACCCGCGGGCTCAGGGAATCCACTCACCTCGGACTCTCAAAGCGCTGGGATTACAGGCTGAGCCACCGAGCCCGGCCAATACTCATCTTTAAAGAACTTCATGAAACATCCCATAACGCAGACCAGATCCTAAGAGTCCTCCATAATGAATGGCACCTGCACTCCCTTTTAGCCTCTCAGACTGAGTTAGAGCTCAACAGAAAGCAAGAGTTCAGAGACCATGAGGAGGCCCTTGTCACCACCTAAAATTACCTCTGCCCTTAGAGTTGCTCCTTTGGCATAGGTCTGAATCAAAAAAATTCTACTTCCGCCGAGCTCGGTGGCTCAGCCTGTAATCCCGCGCCTTTGGGAGGCTGAGGTGAGTGGATTGCCCGAGCCCGCGGGTTTGAGACCCGCCTGGGCAGCGAGACCTCATCTCTACAATAAATCAAAAAATTAGCTGGGCGTGGTAGCACGTGCCTGTAGTTCCAGCTACTTGGAAGGCTGAGGCAGAAGGATTGCCGGAGCCCAGCAGGTCGAGGCTGTGGTGGCCGGGAGTGGCCACTGCACTCCAGTCTGGGTGACAGAGTGAGACTCCAATTAAAAAAAAAAAAAAAAAAAAGATTCTACTTCCATAGCACCTGGGAGTTCCTCTGCCAGAACTGATGTTCTATTTCAATTGCTTGTTCAATTGTCTGTCTTTCCAACTAGATGTAAGCTCCATGTTTGTGGAGAACTTGTCACATCTGTCTTGTTCACTGTTCTACCTTCAGTACCTGGTCCAGGGTCTGGCACATAGTAAGTGCTCAGTAAATATTGCTTGATTGAGTAAACAAGCGAATGAATATGCCTAGGTGGAACTATTGACTTTGTCATACTCTGACAAAGAATATGAGTTACTTTTACATACTTTAATAACAGGGAGCAAGCATTGAAGGGATAGGACACAGTACATGTAAATTTTTATGAAACTGAGGAAGGAGGGAGATTTGGGGTTTTAGATGGATCAGTGAGGAGGAAGTGATGTGAAGAAGTTAATCAACAAAAGTGTGGGAGATACAGAACATGCTGCCACCTGTGCTGCTTTTGAAGGTGTGTCTTGCTGGCAGACGCCTTGCAATTGGAAGCTCAGGAGGCACAAGGGAAGTTACTGTGGTATGGTAAACAGAAAATAAGCTTCGGAGTTAGAGGACCTGAGCTCAGGACTGGGCTCTGTCGTCTACTGTGTGACTTTGGGCCTTTTGGAGCATCCATTTTGTCATTTTTTCCATAGGGAGAACTATTCCTACCTGATACTACTGTAGAGAGAATGATACTGCATTTAAAACGCTTTGCACGGTCTTTAATAGTATATGCCCAGAAAATGTTATTTTTCTGTTTTGCTATCCTTTCTTCATTTCCCCCTTTTCTCTGTCCTACCTTCCAAACCTTCCATTGCCATTTTATTTTCTTCTTTTTCCTCCTCTTCTTTTCTCCACTTTCATTGTTTTACTTTTCAGCATCTAGTCCAGGGTCTGGCACATAATAAGTGTTCAGTAAATATTCATTTATTTTATTCTTTTAATTGTCTTGTCCTTCTAGCCTGACTCTCTTCCTCCTCTTATTTTTCCATTTATCTTGGCCGGATTGGCAGAAGTTATATACTTCTCCGATTTTCTTTCCCTTTTTTCTCTCCTACTTCTTCTCTTTCCTCCTCCTCCTCTTTTGCCTCCTTTATTTCTCTCCCCATTTTCTACTTCATTCTTCTCCTTTTTTCTCTCTTTATCTTCTTGTCTTCCTTGCTAGAGACAGAATACAGAATCAGCAAGGCTCATGGTTGTTTCTTGAATCTTGACTCTGCTTTCTGCTTTCTCTAAGGCACCTGCTCTTTCCCAGCCTCACCAGTTCTCTCGGTTGCTCATGCCCGCCACAGCTATGCTAGGTCTTTCAGCGGTCTCAGAGACTCCCTTTGTTCCTCTCCCCTCTCCCTTTCTCTCCCTCCCTCCCTCCCTGATTACAGATTTTTAAAATGTTAAGCAAAAATAAATACAACTAATAGAGGAATTTCGATTATATTACTTTTAAAAATATGGTCAAATTCGAATTTATATGACATAAAATATACCATTTGAACTATTTCAGTGGCATTTAGTACTTTTACAAGCTCATGCAACTGTCACTACTATCTAGGTCTGGAACATTTTTATCATTGCAAAAGGAAACCCCAAGCCCATCAAGCAGTCATTCACTATCTTCCTCTACCCTCAGCTCCTAGCAACCAGTAATTTGCTTTTTGTTTCTATGGATTTATATTTCATATGAATGGAATCATACAACAAGTGGACTTTGTGTCTGGCTTCTTTCACTTGGCATAATGTTTTTGTAAAAAAATTTTAGACTCTCCGCACTTACCGCATTCATTCACTCTACCTACCTCACTGGCCCCCCATCCATGTCCGCAGAAATGCTCCAATTACCCAGTCCTTTGCCAGATGAGACCAATGTCCTGAGCCCTGGCTCCCCATCTCACTGAAGCCTATGCCAAAGATGTAAAATTCGATGCAGAAGCCCGAGCCTTAATGCTGCAAGACCTTTTAGCCGTCGCTGTAGCAGTTATAGTGGGGCCAAAGGGAAGAACAGTGATTATTGAACAGAGTTGGGGAAGTCCCAAAGTAACAAAAGATGGTGTGACTGTTGCAAAGTCAATTGACTTGAAGGATAAATATAAAAACATTGGAGCTAAACTTGTTCAGGATGTTGGTAATAACACAAATGAAGAGGCGGGGGATGGCACCACCACTGCTACTGTGCTGGCATGCTCTATTGCCAAGGAAGGCTTTGAGAAGATCAGTAAAGGCGCTAATCCAGTAGAAATCAGGAGAAGTGTAATGTTAGCTGTTGATGCTGTCATTGCAGAATTTAAGAAGCAGTTCAAACCTGTGACAACCCCGGAAGAAATTGCTCAGGTTGCTACAATTTCCGCAAATGGAGATAAAGAAATTGGCAACATCATTTCTAATGCTATGAAAAAGGTCGGAAGAAAGGGTGTCATCACAGTAAAGGATGGAAAAACACTAAATGATGAATTAGAAATTATTGTAGGCATGAAGTTTGATCAAGGTTATATTTCTCCATACTTTATTAATACATCAAAAGGTCAGAAATATGAATTCCAGGATGCTTATGCTCTATTGAGTGAAAAGAAAATTTCTAGTACAATTTCAAATTGTACCTGCTCTTGAAACTGCCAGTGCTTACCGTAAGCCCTTGGTCATAATTGCTGAAGATGCTGATAGAGAGGCTCTCAGTACACTCATTTTGAATAGGCTAAAAGTTGGTCTTCAAGTTGTAGCAGTCAAAGCTCCAGATTTTGGTGATAACAGAAAGAACCAACTTAAAGATATGGCTATTGCTACTGGTGGTGCAGTGTTTGGTGAAGAGGGGCTGACCCTAAATCTTGAAGATGTTCAGCCTCATGACTTAGGAAAATTTGGAGAGGTCATTGTAACCAAAGATGATGCTATGCTCTTGAAAGGAAAAGGTGACAAGGCTCAAATTGAAAAATGTATTCAAGAAATCATTGAGCAGTTGGATGTCACAACTAGTGAATATTAGAAGGAAAAGCTGAATGAACATCTGGCAAAGCTCTCAGATGGAGTAGCTGTGCTGAAGGTTGGTGGGACAAGTGATGTTGAAATGAATGAGTAGAAATACAGGGTTACAGATACCCTTAATGGTACATGAGCAGCTGTGGAAGAAGGCATTGTTCTGGACGGGGGCTGTGCCCTGCTTCAGTGCATTCCAGCCTTGGACTCATTAGCTCCAACTAACAAAGATCAAAAAATTGGTATATAAATTATTAAAAGAACACCCCAAATTCCTGCAATGACCATTGCCAAGAATGCAGGTGTTGAAGCCTCTTTGATAGTTGAGAAAATTATGCGGAGTTCCTCAGAAATTGGTTATGATGCTATGATTGGAGATTTTGTGAATATGGTGGAAAAAGGAATCATTGACCCAACAAAGATTGTAAGAACAGCTTTATTGGATGCTGTTGGCGTGGCCTCTCTGTTAACTATGGCAGAAGAAGAGAAGGACCCTGGAATGGCCGCAATGGGTGGGATGGGAGGTGGGATGGGTGGTGGCATTTTCTAACTCCTAGAATAGTGCTTTGCCATCATTAATGAACTGTGACAGGAAACTCAAGGCAGTGTCCTCCCCAATAACTTCAGAGATGTCAATTGAAGAAATTATTGAAGAAAAGGCTGACTAATTAAGATCACTATAGCCGTCATCTACTGGTTTCAGTTGACAATATATAATGGTTTATTGCTGTCATTGTCCATGCTTACAGATAATTTATTTTGTATTTTTACAAAAAGACATTTGTACATTCCTGATACTGGGTGCAAGAGCCATGTACCAATGTACTGCTTTCAACTTAAATCACTGAGGCATTTTTACTACTGTTCTGTCAAATCAGAATTTTAGTGCTTGCCATCACCAGATGAGAAGTTCAGAAGCAGCCTTTTCATGGAGAGTATGAATAACTGTACAAAGTAGAGAAATATCAATTATGTGACAACCTTTGTGTAGTAAAACTTTGTTTAAAGTTAAAAAAATTTTTATTTTAAATATGTGGAGTACAATTTAGGGTTAGGTATACAAATGTTCATTATGCAGGTACCCTTGTTGATGGGGTGTGCTCCCCCTCCCCTGACAGTTTCCACTACTGTCAATCCCACCCCTGCTCTTCCCTGGCAGTTTTCTACTACTGCCAATCCCTTTCTTATAGTATTACGATGGTTGTTCAAGTTCTGCTTATGAGTGAAAATGTGATACTCGGTTCTTTGTTTCTGTGATAGATTACTCAGTATTATAGACTCTAGGTCCATCCAAGTAGCTGTGAAGTTCATAATTTTGGCCTTCTTTATGACTGCATAATAATCTGTTATGTATATGTACCATATATTTTTTTAATCCAGTTCTCTTTTGATAGACAGCACGGTTGTTCCATGTTTTTGCTATTGTGAATAATACTGCAATAAACATGTGTGTAGGTATCTTTTACATAGAGTGATTTGAGTTTCTCTGGGTATATTCGCATAGGGGGATTGTAGGGTCATATGGGAGGTCGATTTTTAGATCTTTTAGGAACTGCCAAACTATTTTCCACAGAGATTGTATTAGTTTACACTTCCACTAATAGTGTAGAAGTGTTCCCTTTTCCCTGCATCCTCTCCAGCATCTGTCGTTTTTTTGAGTATTTGATGATGGCCATCCTAACTGGAGTAGGGGGTATCTCAGTGTGGTTTTAGTTTGTATTTCTTTGATGACTAGTGAGACTGAACATTTTTTATTTATCTGTTGGCTGCTCATATGTCTTCTTTTGAGAAGTGTCTGATCATATCTTTTGCCCACTTTGTAAGGAGCTGTTTTTTTCTTTTCGGCACATTTGAGTTCCCTGTAGATCCTGGATGTTAGGCCTTTGTCAGATATTCAGTTGGCAAATATTTTTTCCCATCCTGTGGGTTGTCTCCCCGCTTTCTTGATGACTTCTTTGACTTTGCAGAAGCTTGTCAGTTTGATGAGGTCCCACTTGTCTATCTTATCTCTTATGGCATGGGCACTTGGGGTTTTGATGAGGAATTGGTTGCCAGTTCCAATTTCCATAAGGGTGTCTCCTGTATTTTCTAATGTTCTTATAGTTTGAGGTTTTATGTTTAGGTCTTTGATCCATTTAGAGTTCATTTTTTTGTATGGTGATAGGTAGGGGTCTTGTTTTAATCTTCTGCATGTGGTCAGTCAGTTTTCCCAGCACCATTTACTGAATAGGTTCTCCTCTTCCCTGTGGTTGTTGTTGACTTTGTCAAAGATGGGTTGAGAAATTGAAGCTTTGCTTCTGGAATCTCTATCCTGTTTCATTAGTCTATATGCCTGTTCTTGTACCAGTACCATGCTCTTTTGATTACTGTAGCTTTATAGTAAAGTTTGAAGTCTGGAAGTGTGATACCTCCTGCTTTGTTTCTTTTGCTAAGGATTGTTTTTGGCTATTAGTGTTCATTTATGTTTCCATATGAATTTCTGTATTGTCATTTCCATATGAATTTCTGTATTGTCATTTCCATATGAATTTCTGTATTGTCATTTCTGTATTGTCATTTAATGGGTATTGCATTGAACCTGTAGACTGTCTTTGGTAGGATGGACATTTTAACAATGTTGATTCTTCCTATCCATGAGCATGAATATTTTTCCATTTGTTTGTGTCTTCTTGGATTTCTTTGAGCAGTGTTTTGTAGTTCTCATTGCAAAGGTCTTTCGCTTCTCTGGTTAGGAAGATGCCGAGGTATGTCATTTTTTGTGTGTGGCTATTGTGAATGGTATTGTGCTTTTAATTTGGGTCTCTGCCTGCTTGTTGTTGGTATATAGAAATGCAAGTGTCTTTTGCACATTTATTTTGTACCCTGAGACTTTGCCAAAGTCCATCATCAGTGTGAGCAGGTTTTTGAAAGATTCTCTTGGATTTTCAAGGTACAGGATCATATCATCAGCAGAGAGGAATAACTTGACTTCCTCTTTTCCTATTTGGATACCCCGATTTCCTTCTTTTGTCTAATTGTCCCAGCTAGAACTTCCAACCAATGTTGAACAAGATGGCTGAGAGTGGGCAGCCTTGTGTTGTTCCAGTTTTCAGAGGATATGTTTCCAGTTTCTGTCCATTTAGCAATATGTTAGCTGTGGGTTTATCGTAAATGGCACTTACTATTTTGAGATATGTTCCTTCCATACCTAGATGTATGAAGGTTTTTATCAAGAAGGTATGTTGGATTTTATCAAAAACTTTTTCTGCATCTAATGAGATAATCATGTGGTTCTTATTTTTACATCTGTTGATGTATTTATGACATTCATGGTCTTGCAAATGTTGAACTAGCTCTGCATCCTGGGGATGAAGCCTACTTGGTCATGGTGGATGATTTCTGAGATGTGTTTTTTTTTAATCTAATTTGCGAATCTTGTTGAGGATTTCTGCACCTGTGTTCATAAGGGATATTGGCCTATAGTTTTTTTTTGTTGGTTCTTTACCCAGTTTGGGTATCAGTGTGATGTTAGCTTCGTAAAATGATTTGGGGAGAATTCCATCTTTCTCAGTTGCATGGAATACTTTCAATAGGATTGATGTCAGCTCCTCCTTGTATGTTTTGTAGAATTCTGCTGAAAGCCATCCAGTCTAGGGCTTTTTTTTTGGTAGGTAGTTTTCATATGACAGAGTCAATTTCCTGGGTGGTTATTGGTCTATTTAGTGTCTCAGTGTCTTCTTGTTTCAACCTAGGGAGGTTGTGTGATGTCAGAAAGTCTTCCATTTCATTTAGGTTATCAAGTTTGTATTCATATAGGTGTACATAGTAATCTCTGATAATCTCTGATAATCTTTTGTATTTCTTCAGACTCAGTTGTGTTTTGATCTTTTCTATTTCTGATTGTGTTTATTTGGGCCTTTTCTCTCTTTTTCTTGGTCATTCTGGCTAGGGGGCCATCAATCTTGTTAATTCTTTCAAATCAGCTTTTTGTTTTGTTGATGTTTTCTATGATATTTTTGTCTTCTATGTCCCCTATTTGGACTCTTATTTTGGTGATTTGGATTCTTGGGGTTTTGGTGTCTTCTCTTTCCAGCTCCCTTAGGTGATTTGTTAGGGTCTCCACTTGAGATCTTTCCTTTTTCTTGATGTGTGTTCATGGAGATATGAATTCCCCTCTTAGAACTGCTTACATGGCATCCCAGAGGCTTGGTAAGATGTTTCTTCATTTTCATTTGTTTTCAGGAATCTTTTAATTTTTACTTTGATTTCAGTGTTGACCCAGTAGTTGTTCAGCATCATGTTGTTTAGTGTTCATGTCTTTGTGGGCTTTGGGGAAATTTTGTTGGTGTTGATATTTATTTTTATTCCACCGTGGTCTGGGAAGGTGCATGGCAGTATTTCAACCTTATGGGATTTGTTTATACTTGATTTATGGCCAAGGATGTGATCAATCTTGGAGTACATTCCATGTGGTGATGAGTAGAATGTATATTCAGTGGTTGTGGGGTGGAATAATCTGTAGGTATCTATTAAGTCCATTTGGTCGAGTGTCAAGTTTAGGTTCTGGGTCTCCTTGTTGATTTTTTGCCTTGATGATCTATCTAGGGCTGTTAGTGGGGTATTCAAGTCCCCTGCTATAATAGTGTTAGAGTCAATATCTTTTTTTAGTTTGCTTAGTAGTTGCTTTATAAATGCTGGTGCTCCTGTATTGGGTGCATATATATTTAGGATGGATTTTTCTTGTTAATGGATTGAACTTTTTATCATTATGTAGTGTCCTTTTGCATCTTTTAAAATTTTTTGATAGCTTGAAGGTTGTTTTGTCTGATATTAAGATCGAGACTCCTTCCTTCTCTTATGGTCAGGCTAATTATTGAGATGTGAGAGTTTATCCCTGTCGTGAGTTCTTATAGAGTGTGTTGTTGTTGCTGCTATTTGTTTGTTGTCTTTCTTTTGCTATTTGGATTGAATTATGTGTGTTCTCAAACATTTTCCTGCGTTCTTGGGAAGTGCATTGTTCTTTTTCTTCCTTTCTTCTGTGTTTAATACTTTCTTATGTATTTCTTGTAGAATTCTGAAGCTGAACTGGGGTGGGACGCTGTGCTTTTTGCAGTTTTGAGATTTAATTAAGGGGGGAGCTGTGATTCAGAAGCTATCTGAAATTCCCAGTATCCACTGACAGGTGTGTGGGCCACCTGATACCTAACCTCTACTGCCTTATAATCTGTCCATGCAGTGTGGGTGTCTGTTTGACCCATGAAAGCAAAATGAGATAAGAAAGAGTAAAGAATGGAAAAAGGAAGGAGGAAGATGAAAGGAAGGTGGAGAGAGAGAAGAAGAGGGAAAACAGATGTACCAACCAACAAATAAACAGAGAAACAAAGACAGAAAAAACAAAAAGACACAAACATACAGACAACCATACAAACAACTGTTG
Source organism: Carlito syrichta (assembly GCF_000164805.1). Classification (NCBI taxonomy): domain Eukaryota; kingdom Metazoa; phylum Chordata; class Mammalia; order Primates; family Tarsiidae; genus Carlito; species Carlito syrichta. The sequence goes on along the minus strand of NW_007251435.1, from coordinate 730,145 downwards.
GCGTACTCTCCCTCAAAAATACCCATACACAAGCAGAATCCCAAAAATAAATAAATAAAATAACAGAAACACAGCAAGCACAAAAATGTAAACAAAAACAGAAAGAAAGAGAGAAGAAAAAATAAAAAACTAAAAAAAAAAAGAAAACAAGAAAGAATACTTGCTCTGTTGCCATTTCTGTAACTCCAGGTTTCTTTCAGCTGCCAGCTCCTCCTTAGAGAGTGGCTCTGGTCTCCAGTCCCTCCTCTCCACTCTCAGTGCAGGCTGATAGGGTTGCTCTCAGTGTGGGTCAGATACCCCATGGACTACTGTGGGAGGAGGATGAATCAGATCTGAACTCACTGTACTCACTGCTGCTGCTGTCAAGTCTCCTACTCAGATCTCATGTGCCTGTGCCTGTTCCAGTGTGGGGAGGGCCGTCTGTCTCTCTGAGTTTGATGAGAGGATAGCCTCTGGGTCCCAAAATGGAGGATGGGCAGAACTGAGTGAGGCTGTGTAGGTCTCTGCCCAGTCCCGGGACTGAGAAGATGGTGCCTGTTGGCATCTTGTCATCAGCTTTGGTGTCTTATTCCAGATTTCCTGCCTTCTCCATGGTTCCTCCTGCTTGTGCCCGGTCTGCTGTTGCAGGTGATGGCATGGGCTGTGTTCCAGGTGGTGAGGGGCAGCTGTTCTCTGCTGTCTTTTCTCAAGAGAGCCCTGAGAATGGCAGATGATTCTGAGCACCCGGGTCTCCAATCTCAGAGCAGGGGTAGGCTGCAGTCATCTCTGGAGGAGAGCCCTGAGTGCACTGACCTGAGTCTCCCCTCAAACAGACTTTCACTCACCCGTTGGTGCACACCCACTCACACAGAGAATCTTTATGGACACTCACTTTTGCTGAGACTCTCATAGTCTGGCCTGTTCCATCGCCATCTTGGCCAGAAGCCCCTCGCTTGTATTTTCTTCTGAAAGTTGTATAGCTTTAGGTTTTACATTTATTCTATGATTCAGTTAATTTTTGTAAGGGATGTAAAGTTGTTGATTGAGGTTTATTGTTTGCAGATGAATATCCAATTGTTCTAGAACCATTTGTCAACTCCACTCCCCCCCCAAAACCTATCCTTTGTCCTTCATACTTTTGTCAAAAATCAATTGACCATGTACATATGGTCAATTCTGGAATGCGGATTCCAGAAAAAAGGACCATATGTACATGGTCAATTGATTTTCTGTTGATCTCTATGTCTGTCCTTTTGCCAATTCTGCAGTGTCTTGATTACTGTAGCTTTATATTAAGTCTTGAACTCAGGTAGTTTGAGTCCTCCAAATACATTGTTTTTCAGAATTGTTTTGGATATTCTATTTCCTTTGCTTTTCCATGCAAATCTTAGAATCAGCTTATTGATTTCTACAAAAAAAGTCTTCAGATATTTTGATTGGAATTGTATTGAACCTGTAGATCTGTTTGGAGAGAATTGAGATCATAACAATATTGAATCTTATAATCCAGGCATATAGTATAGCTCTCCATTTACTTGGATCATCTTTGATTTCTTTCATCAGTGTCTTATACTTTTCAGCATGCAGATCCTGCACATATTTTGTTAAATTTATACCTAAGTATGTGTTGTTGCTATTGTAAATCATCATTTTAATTTAATTTTTTAAATAAGTATTTTATCTTGGAATAATTTTAAATTTATAAAAAAGTTACAAAGATAGTACAGAGTTCTTATATACTTATCCAGCTTTGGTTTCCCCTAACATTATCATTTACATTACTGTAGTTCATGTGCTAAAACTAAGGAAATGACATAGGTATGAGAAAAACAGATTTCATCAGTTTTCTTATTAATATTTCTGTTTCATGATGTAAATGATGATTTAAAAAATTTAACTTCCAACTTTTCATTTCTAGTATATAAAAATTTTATTTTTGCATGTGGTCTTACCTTGCCAAACTTACTAGTTGTAATTTTTTTTTTTTTTGTAGATTTTGGGGAATTTTCTGCATAGATAATCATATTTTCTATAAACAGAGTTTTATTTCTTCCTTTCTATTCTTTATGCCTTTTATTTCTTTTTCTAGCCTAGTACACTGGCTAGGACTGTCAGTACAACGTTGAACAGGAGTGGTGATGACAGGCATCCTTGCTTTATTTCTGATCTTAGGAAAGATCATTGAGTCTTTAGAAAGCATTCAGTCTTCCTTTCTTTTTTTTTTTTTTTTTTTTTTAGTTGGAGTCTCACTCTGTCGCCCAGACTGGAGTGCAGTGGTATGCTCCTGGCCACCGCAGCCTTGACCTGCTGGGCTCCGGCTATCCTTCCGCCTCAGCCTTCCAAGTAGCCGGAACTACAGGCATGCACTACCACGCCCGGCTAATTTTTTATTTATTGTAGAGACGAGGTCTCATCAAGTCGCCCTGGGTGGTGTCGAACCCGCGGGCTAAGCAATTCACTCGCCTCGGCCTCCCAAAGTACTGAGATTACAGGCTGAGCCATTGAGCCTGGCCAGCATTCAGTCTTTCATCATTGAACATGACGTTAGCTTTTGGTTTTTAGTATATTCTCCACACAAAGGCAGACATTTACCTTTCTAGTCTTAGTGTGCTAAGAGTTTTTAAAAATCAGGAATGGAGTTAGACTTTGTTCAAAAGTATTTTATGCATCTATTTAGATGGTTATATGGTTTTTTTTCTTTAGTTTGATGACGTGGTGAATTAAATTGATTATTTTTTGAGTTGGAGTCTCACTGTGTTGCCCAGGCTGGAGTGCAGTGGCACACTCACGGTCACCACAGCATCGACCTGCTGGGTTCTGGCCATCCTTCCACCTTAGCCTTCCAAGTAGCTGAAACTACAGGCATGTGCTACCATGCCTGGCTAATTTTTTTTTTTTTATTCTGGAGACAAGGTCTCACCAAGTTGCCCCATGCTGGTCTCAAACCCGTGGGCTCAGGCAGTCCACTTGTCTCCACCTCTCAAAGTGCTGAGATTACAGGCTGAGCCACCAAGCCCAGCCAATTTAATAATCCTTGGCAGTCCTTAGGAAAAAACATACTTGGTCAGGATATGTTGGCGTATGTTATACATTTTTTCATCTGAACTCATGAGGCATATTGGTTTGTACTTTTCTTTCTTTTAATGTCTGCCTGGTTAATTTGGTTACATGAAATTTTTTTGAAAGTCTTCTATTTTCTTCTAATGTAAGAGTTTCTGTAGAATGGTATTATTTCTTCCTTAGAAATCATCAGTAAGCTGGGCTCGGTGGCTCAGCCTGTAATCTCGCACCTTTGGGAGGCTGAGGTGAGTGGATTGCCTGAGCCCGCAGGTTCGCGACCCGCCTGGGCAACTTGGCAAGACCTCATCTCTACAGTAAATCAAAAATTAGCCAGGCATGGTAGCGCGTGCCTGTAGTTCCAGCTACTGGGAAGGCTGAGGCGGAAGGTCGCTGGAGCCCAGCAGGTCGAGGCTGCGGTGGCTGGGAGCGGCCACTGCACTGCAGTCTGGGTGACAGAGTGAGACTCCAACTCAAAAAAAAAAGAAAAAAAGAAATCATCACTGAACCCATTTCTTTTTCTTAATGGGAAAGTTTTTAAACAACAGATTAACTTTATTTAATAAATAAAGGGCATTTAAGTTTTCTATTTCTTAGTAAGGGTTGGCAGTTTTTGTCTTTCAAAGAATCTGTCCATATCTATGGAATTTATAGGAATAAAGTTGTCTAAATGTTTTAAGTCGGGGTCTCTCTTGCTCAGGCACAGGTGCAGTGGCACGATCATGGCTCACAGCAGTCTCAATCTTCTAGGCTCAGGTATTCCTTCCACCTCAGCCTCCCAAGTAGCTGGGACTACTGGCCTGTGCCACCATATCCAGCTAATTTTGTGATTTTTTTTTTTTTTGGTAGAGACAAGTTCTCGCTATATTGCCCAGGCTGATCTCAAACTCCTGGTCTCAAGCAATCCTCTCACCTTGACCTCTCAGAGAGCTGGAATTACAGGCATGAACCACCAAGCCCAGCCTAAAATTCTTTTTTTTTTGAGTTTGAGTCTCACTCTGTTACCCACACTGGAGTGCAGTGACCGCTCCCAGCCACCGCAGCCTCGACCTGCTGGGCTCCGGCGATCCTTCCGCCTCAGCCTTCTGAGTAGCCAGAATTACAGGCGCGTGCTACCATGCCCGGCTGATTTTTGATTTATTGTAGAGCTGAGGGCTCGCCAAGTTGCCCAGGCGGGTCTCGAACCCATGGGCTCAGGCAATCCACTCACCTCAGCCTCCCAAGGCGCAGGATTACAGGCTGAGCCACTGAGCCTGGCTCTAAAATTCTTTAGTGCTATCCTTTTGATGTCTCTAGGGACTGTGGTGATTCTTCTCTCTTATTCCTGATAGTGATAATTTGTGTTTTCTCCCTTTTTTCTTTCCCTGAGTCTGGTTAGATGTTTTTCTGTTTTGTTGATTTTTCTGAAAAAATCAGCTTTTGACTTCATTGATTTTTCTGAGAGCAGAACTAAATGAAATTGAAACTAAATAAACACTTTGAATTTGGTCTGAACCTCTTGCAAAATGGATAATTTTCAGCTATTATTTCATTAAATAGATTTTCTATGCCTTTCTGCATTTCTTCTTCTTTTGGAACATCCAAAATTAGGATATTTGGTCACTTTATGGTGTGCCATATGTCATATAGTGCTTCTTTATTCTATTGTATTCTTTCTTTCAGTCTGTCTGTCTACGTGTCTTACTGTTTATTTCTTCAAGTTCTGGAATTCTTTCTTTTCCTTGATCTAGCATATTGATGAAGTTCTATGTTGTATTTTTTATTTCACTTACTGAATTATTCAGTTCTAGGATTTCTGTTTGGTTTTTTTTCATGCTTTCTCTTTGTTAAATATCTCATTTAGATTCTGAATCTTTATAATTTTTATCTGTGTTCTCTGGTATCTCACTGAACTTATTTAATATTTTTAATTAATATTTAGGCATTTTATAGATTTCTTTTTCATTGAAAATTGTTGCTAGGGAATTATTGTATTCCTTTGAAGATGCCGTGTTTCTTTGATTTTTGTGTGTTTCTTCTATTCTTCTGTTGAAATCTGTCCATCTGACCTTGAACGATTATCACAATATTATAAGAAAGAGATTGGCAGTAGTGGGGAACTTCCAGAGGAGGGAGGAGGGGCACACCTCATCAACAAGGTTACCTGCATAATGACCATTTGTATACCTAATCCTGAATTGTACCCCACATCTTTAGAATTAAAAAAGAAAAAGAAAAAAAAAATCTGCATATGTAGTGTAACGGTTGCTTTTCCTAATTTTTTTGGATTGGCTTTTATAGGGAAAGTTTTTTTTTACCTCTAGATGTATCTATAGTGTTGCTTGGAGAGGCAGTTTTGCTTTGATTTTAGGTTAGTGCTGTAATCAGCATCAGTGGTGTCTGTGATTTCCTCAGTGGCTTAGGCTGTGGTTTAGTAGAGGCTGTGGAAATGGGGACATCAGATTTGCCAATCCTCAGACCCCAGTAGTGGTGGCAGCAGGCTGAAACATATCTGTCTTTGGCCCCTGAGCAGGATATGCAGGAACTGGTTAGCAAGTCCAGGCAGGACAATTCTTAGGCCTCCAGGTGGCTTGCTTGGATGCCAATAAGGGCAGCAGTGGGTTGGCAGGTGAGTGGGTCCTCACACCCCTGGGCATAATTTATGGTGACAGTAATGGCAATAATGTTGGGGGGCTAACCTTCAGTCTCCCAGGGACACATGCTGGTGCTACCAGTTTTGGTGATGGACTGGCTGGATCAGTTCCCAGACTCCCAGATGGCGCTGGTGGTGGTACCAGCTGGTGTAGGCCTGTTCTCAGGCTCCTTTATGGTCCTCATGGGTGCAGGTTGTGATGGACAGTGCAAAGAGATCCCAAGGCCTCTGGACCATGTGTTTGGGCACTGGCAGCAGGCATCCTGAGCCTGTTTTTAGCCCCCCTTGATAGTGCACATGTGCACCAGAATCAACAGGCAGGTCACACCAATCCCAAGATCCTTGGATGTTGTGCTCTGGTGCCAGCAGCAGATGGCCTGGGTCTTTTGTCAGTCCTCCTGATGTTACATGTGTGCACCCAGGATGACAGATGAAGTAGAGTCTGTTGTTGAAGGGGATCTCCAGGCCCCTGGGCAGTGTGCTTAGGCACTGAAGGGGTGGCACCAGGAAGAGTGGGTCTGTCCTTAGACCTCTTGATGGGATATGCATGGGTGCAGGTTGTGGTGGGCAGACAAGCTGGGACTTTTGTTAAGCATCTTGATGGTGCATGTGCATATATAGTGTGATAGGCAGGGTAGGGTGATCCCTAGGCTCCTGGGCAGCTTGCATGGGCAGTGGCAGTGGCAGGTGGGGCAAGCCTGCCTTCAGGCCCCAGGATCGCATCTGGGTGGACAGGTCACCAGGACCACTGAAGACTTGTGCAAGTGTCAGTTGTGGTGGCCCCAGACAGGTGGCTCTCAGGCTCTGTGGAGCATGTGCTTTGCCTCCCTTTGTCCTGGGGGCAGCCTCCCTGGAAGCACTGCACTGCCTATTTCCTGGAATGTGTGTGGGCTACACTGTATGGGCTAGAGCCCAGGAACCTTGCCGAACTGCTGTATTGCACTGGAGGGCATTGCACCACTGCAGTGTAAGTGGGGATCCAGGGATGTGGCTATACAGGGCTGCTGGGCTTCAGGCTAAGATGCAGTCTGATGAGGGTGGGGTTCTCAACATGATGCCGTGCTGTAGCTCCAGCTGCTTGGGTCTTGATGGAGTGGGGTAGAGGGGATGTGTGGGACCCAGTGTGAACTCTCTGGAACAATGTTTGTGGACTCTAGGAGCTCCCTTTCCTAGTTTCAGGGCCAGAGAGGGCCAAGGGTTAGGATTTCAGAAATCCGCAGTGAGAATGTGGTCCTCGGGGGATCTCTCACTTACCCTTTTCCTGCAATGGGTCGTTTCTCCACACATCTGTCTAATTCTGGCCAGGCTGATTGCCTCACTTCCCGCTGCTTGCTTCAGGTGTTCCTTGTCACTTCCTTGCTAAATCCCGTTATTCTTTCTTTGACTTTGTATTTGATGTGTGATTATCTGCTTGCTGTTTTGGTCCTTCTTTGTGGAGGAGAGTAGTGTTGGGTTCCTCTAGGCAACCATCTTGAAGTCTCCCCTCTGATTTATGTTATTTTGAAATTTTGTTATTGGGTGAATAATGTTTAGAATTGCTATGCTTTTTGCTTAATTGACCCTTTCATGACCCTCTTTGTCTCTGGCAATATTATTTACTCTGAAAGATACTTAGGTTGATGTTAATGTTGACATTCTAGCTTTTTTTTAATTAATGTTATCAAGGAATGTATTTTCTATACTGTAAATTTTAACCTATTTGTTTATATTTGAAGAGACTTTCATACATTCAGAAAATAGTTAGATCTTGCTATTCAAAATCTAAATCTAATCTGCCATTTAAAAATTGAAGTGTTTAGACCACTTACATTTAATTTGGTTATTTATATGTTTGGGTTTATATCTACCATGTTGCTGTTTGTTCCATATGTTCTTTTTTTTTTGGCAAGATCTCACTCTGTCATCTAGGCTATAGTTCAGTGGCAGGATCCTGGCTCACTGCAGCCTTGACCTCTTGGGCTTATGTAATTCTTCTGCCTCAGCCTCTTGAGTAGCTGGCTAATTTAAATAAAATTTTTTATAGAGACACCATGTTGCCTAGGCTGATCTCAAACTCCTGGGCTCGAGTGATTCTTCTGCCTTGGCCTCCCAAAGTGCGGGGGTTGCAGGTGTGAGCCACCATGCCTGGCCCTGTTCCATATGTTCTTTGTCCTTTTCTTTCTCTTTTATTGCCTTCTTTTGGGTTAAGTGATTTTTATCATGTTATTTTATCTCTTTTCTTGGCTTATTACATACCCCTTTTTCTAGAGGTTACTTTGCAGTGTACTGTATACATCTTTCACTTATAAAAATCTACTTTCAGGTAATAGATATACTTCACATATATTTTAAGACGCTTACAACACTTTGATTTCCCTATTCCTGGCTTGTGAGTCATTGTTGTCATATAGTTACTTCTACAGTTGTTATAAATTACAATATTCATTATTATTGTTTTGCTTCAAATAGTCAATTATCTTTTGAAGTTATTTTATGAGTTAGAAGAATATTATGTTATAGCTACCCATATATTTACTATTTCCAGTGCACTCCCATTCCTTTACGTAGTTGCGTATTTCCAACTGGTACTTTATATTGAGTGACTTTCCTTTTACTTTTCTTTTAGTGTAGATCACCTGGGAATCTTCCAGTTTTGAATATCTGAAAATGTCTTTATTTCACTTTCATTTTTTAAAGTTTTTTTACCCCTGAATGTTGAATTCTAGGTTATGTTTTGTTTTTATTTCTTTAGTTGTTTAAAGTGGTTGCTCCAAAGTCATGTGGCTTTTATTGTTTTCGACAAGATATTATTCTTCTTGAAAGAATGTGAAGAAGTAATTCTTTGTTCTTCTGTATATAGTATATCTTTTTTTCCACTGACTCGTTTTTAGATTTTCTTTTTACTTATGCAGTTAAGCAACTTAATTATGATGAATCTTTCATTTCTATCTGTGTCTTTTCCTTGGGGTTTGTTGTGTTCCTTGGGCCTTTGGATTAATAGCTTTCATAAAATTTGAAAAAATGTCAGATGTTAATTCTTCAGATATTGTTTTTATCCCTTATTTTTTTGTCACCTCTTTTTCAAGGACTCCAGTCACATTTATATTAAACTGCCAGTAGTTGTTCTGGAGCTTGCAGTTGCACTCTTCATTTTTAAAAATGAGTTCTCTAATCTTTCCTTTTGCAATGACTAATCTGCTCTTAATCCCCAAAGTGTACTTTTAATCTCAGATATTGTGCATTTTATCACTAGAAGTTTAATTTAGATATTTAAAAAATATTTTCCGTCCCGCGCCTTTGGGAGGCTGAGGTGAGTAGATTGCCTGAGCCCGCGGGTTCGAGACCCGCCTGGGCAGCGAGACCTCATCTCTACAATAAATCAAAAAATCCGCTGGGCATGGTAGCGCATGCCTGTAATTCCGGCTACTTGGAAGTCTGAGGTGGAAGGATCGCCGGAGCCCAGCAGGTTGAGGCTGCGGTGGCCGGGAGCGGCCACTGCACTCCAGTCTGGGCGACAGAGTGAGACTCCAACTCAAAAAAAAAAAATTTTTCCGATTGGACTCAGTGGCTCAGCCTGTAATCCCAGTGCTTTGGGAGGCTGAGATGAGTGGATTGCCTGAGCCCACGGGTTCGAGACCCGGCTGGGCAACTTGGCGAGATCTCATCACTACAGTAAATCAAAAATTAGCCAGGTGTGGTAGCACGTGCCTGTAGTTCCAGCTACTTGGAAGGCTGAGGCAGAAGGATTGCTGGGGCCCAGCAGGTTGAGGCTGCGGTGGCTGTGAGTGTCCTATTGCACTCCAGCCTAGGTGACAGAGACTCGGACTCAAAAAAAAAAAAAAAAAATCTTGGGCTTTGCTTCAGAACACAGTCAAGATATTTGGAAACATTTTGATTCTTTCATAGGTCACCTGCAAACTACGTTAGAACATACCATAGCAGCCTTTAATTTTGGCCTAATTTTTCTCTGCTACTGAGGTGGTACCCTGCTGAGTGTGCATCTAACGCTCCATGCATTATAAGGGTCCCCCCACCCCCGCCTGATAAAAACACCATTTCCAGCCTCATCTGAACCCTGGGGATTTTTCCATAATCTGCTTTTGTCTGGTTCTTTCCCTATCCTTGGGCAATTTCATGTGCATGCACTGACTAGTATTCAACTGGAGACTTGGGGGAGATTTAAGAGGACACTTTGCATCTCCCAAATTCCATTCCATCTGCTCAATTCAGGGACACTGCTAAGCTTCATCTTCATTCACTCTCCTGGTGCTTCATTTTGGAAATTCTATCCAGGTTATAAATGAGAAATTAATAATACGCACTTTTTTGTTTTCCCTCTTTCAGGATTTGCCAATGAGCACTACTTATTTTGTCCTATTGTCCAATGTCTGAAAACTGTTGTTTCATATTTTTCCCAGTTTGGGGGGGCACTTAAGGTGGGAGGGTAACTACAGTCTTTTTTTATTCTTTGTTGGGCAAAGTGGAAATTCAGACCGTGCATTCTTTTGGGGGAGGTGTTTTATTTTATTTTATTTTTAGCTTTTTATTTTAAATATGTGGGGTACAATTCAGGATTAGATGTACAAGTGTTCATCATATAGGTAATGTTTGAACCTCCCTTTGACCTCACTTCTCCTGGTTTGAGATCAGGTACTCTTACTGATGTTATGTGTCCCTCCTCTGGCAGTTTCTGGCTACTATCAACCCCTGTCTTATAGTATTATGGTAAATGTTCAGGGTTCACTTATGAGTGAGAACATGTGGTACTCAATTCTTTATTTCTGTGATAGATCACTGAGTATGATAGACTCTAAATCCATCCAAGTTGCTATGAAGCCCATAATTTTGTTCTTCTTTATGGCTCTGTAATATTCCATCGTGTATATGTACCACCTTTTTTAAATGCAGTCCAGTTTTGACAGGCAGTATAGCTGGTTCCATGTTTTTGCTATTGTGAATAGTGCTATAATAAACATGTGTGTGCGGGTATCTTTTTTGTAGAATGATTTGTATTCCTCCTGGTATATTCCCAGAAGGAGAATTGCTGGGTCGTAGGGAAGGTCAATGTCTAGTTCTTTTAGAAGTCCCCACACTGTTTTCCATAGAGGTTGAACTAGTTTGCATTCCCACCAGTACTGTAGAAGCATACCCATTTCTCCACATCCTCGCCAGCATGTTGTTTTTTGTTTTATTAATGATGGCCATTCTTACCCGAGATGGGTGGTATCTCAGTGTGGTTTTGATTTGCAATTCTCTGATGGTTAGTGAGTCTGAGCATCTTTTCATGTGTCTGTTGACTCCTCGTATGTCTTCTTTTGAGAACTATTTATGTCTTTTGCCCACTTTTTAATGGAGCTGCTTGTTTTTTCCCTTTCAGCACATTTGAATTCCTTGTAGATTCTGGATGTTAGGCCTTTGTCAGATATACAGTTGGCAAGTATTTTTCCCATTCTGTGGGCTGTCTCTCCACTCTCTCAATGGGTTCTTTATCTGTTCCATTGGTCTGTGTACCTGGTTTTGGTTTTTATTATTATAGTCTTATAATAAAGCTTAAAGTCAGGAGGCATGATGTCTCCCTCCCGGCTTTTTTTTTTTTTTTTTTGCTGAGAATTGTTTTGAATTGTTTTGGCTATTCGTGGTGATTTATGTTTCCGTATGAATTTCTGTATTGTTTCCAGGTCTGAGAATGATGTTAGTAATTGACCATGCATTCTTAACTACAACTAGAGTACTTTTTATCTAAATACATACATAAATCATGACAGAAAGTTTTCAGGAGCAGAAATATTGACTAGGATTCGGTGCTTTAAGACTATTCTTGTTTGTCTTTATGTGATTTGTTCTTTTATTCCCCCTGCATATACATATTATCTGAAAGTTCCTTTCATAAGAAAACAACATTATCTTATCACAGTGGGGTGAGAAAAGTACAATAGTGACTGCTAAATGTCCCTCAAATACTTCCGCCTCTTTTTTTTATTAGTGAGAAAACTCCTGTCTGTTAGTGAAATGTCATGTTCAGCTTCTGTCAATAATCTTAAAATAAAGGGGAGTACTATTCTTTGTTCCTTCATCTTTCCTGCTAGCTGGAAGTTGGGGTGATGTTTACAACTTGACGCTGAGAAGGAAGCTCAGAGAATGATGGAACAGCAAGGTGGAAGATGTCTGGGTTCTTAATGCCATTGTGAAGCTGCGTGCTATATATTTTGTTCTTTCCACCCTGAAATATTTTTTGTTGACAAAAGGAAAATTAGACTTGTTGTATTTTAGCCATTGCTGTCTTGAATGTTCCGTTATTCATAATTGAAGCTAACTCTAACTGATTCCATAAGAGAAAGGAGAGAAAGGCAAGGGGCAGCTAGCTGTGTGTCTTAGTCACTTATTAGTCAAGGATTGTATTTTTCATATAACTCACCCATAACTCTGACTTTTCATTATTTCAAGAACATATTACAATTTAAAAAGTACCTTTGTATATATTATCTCATTTGATAATTGCAGCATCTATTAGAGAGCAAGAACAGGGAATATGATCCCATTTTAGAGGTGAGAAAACAACCTACAATGGTGCAGTGGCCACAATAAACACTCAACAAGTTAGTGGGAAAGGTAGGATGAAGCTCTTTTCTTCTACCCTGAATTCAGTATATTATCCTTGATAATAGTTTTTGTAAATCTATTGATCTTTGATGGAATTTTTTGTAGAATTGTGGGGTTGGATTATTAAAGGTAATTACACTAGATCCTGATTGTTTTATTTGTCTTTCTAGCAAAAGAGTGAATCATGCTTAAGAATAGCAGAAGGATTCGGCCCAAGAAGAGGAAAAGAAAACCAGAAAAGTTTATGCCATGGATTGCACGTATCTTCAACTACCAGTGCTATGTGACCTTCCTTACTGGCTACTACAGTTGCCAGTGGAAATTCAGACAACAGGAAAAAACTAAACTTGGATCTTGTTGCTGCTCTTGGGTACAGAGAGATAAGAAGGAGCTGGATCACACTGTCTCAGATGAGGGAGCATTGGCCCCTGCTC
>NW_007251435.1:690058-717317 GCF_000164805.1 Carlito syrichta | reverse complement strand
CCCCGCCCCGTCCCACGAAGGTTCATTAGAATATCCAGCACTGTGGATGCTAGGGCACCAATTCTTCCATGCCAGCACTGTACCAGTGTTAAGCTCACTGCAACATGTACTTGTTTTCTTCATTTTCGTACATTTTAAAATTATTTTTCCTTTTCTCTGTTACCTCCTTTATGTCATTCATTTGCCCATTAATTCACCTTTGCTTTACTTACTCAGTTAATCTTGAAGAAAAAGTGAGGTTTCAGTACAATTAAATTTTTTGGCTAGGGATTACAGTAATGCCTGAATCTTTAATTTGGTCTTCTCTGTTTTTCTCTTATGGGAAAAAAACAAATGAGAAACAAGGTTATTATTGGTTGAGCTAGTGCCTGGTTTTCCCTAATGAAGAGCTCTAGTAAGGCTGAGTAGTGTCATATGCCCTAACCTCCTTGAGGGCCTCTGTCATTCTCTAAGACATATATGAGACCTTCTGGTGAGCTTTATGGCATAAGCAAATGATGAGCACACTGAAATGAGAAGAGGATGGCCAAATCATGCACCTTACTTGTAAAGATGGCCCAGCTAAGGTCTAACTATCAGACAATAGGATTTTGAATTTCTTAAACCTGAGGTGGGAACGCAAAAAAAAAATGGGAGATTTCCCTGGAGTAGGCAGCCCTGCTCTTCTGTCCTTGATGTCTTTCCTGCTCAGACATTTGGCTTCTATGCTGGACACTGGGGATAACAGAAGTGCTTCAGGCATGGTTCCTGTTCTCAAGGAATTCAGTCTATTGGGGGGAAAGAAAAGCACACATACAATCTCAATATTGAGAAAACTACTATAAATGTGTTCGCGTGCATGTGCACAGGCACATACCAAGGGAGGAGCCAAAGATAACTTTATTTATTTATTTAGAGATTAGGGTCTCACTGTCACCCAGGCTGGAATCAATGGCATGTGGCATGGCTTACTGCAGTCTCGACTTCCTGGGCTGAGGTGATCCTTCTATCTCAGCCTCCCAAGTAGCTTGACTACAGGCACATGTTGCAAAGCCTGGCTTGTTTTTGTTGTTGTTATTGTTGAGACGAGGTCTCACTATGTTGCCTAGTTTGGTCTCAAACTCCTGGGCTCAAACAATCTTCCCTCCTTGGCCTCCCAAAGTACTGGAATTACAGGCGAGAGCCACCATGCCCAGTTGATAACTTTATTTAGAGGGTGAAGTGTGATTAAGAGTTGGATAGGTAAAGAACTGAGGTGGTGAAAGCAATGGTATTGGAGGAAGAAGAGTCAGAGGGCTTGGTGAGTTTGGAGATTGCATAAGGTTTGTTTTAGATGTAGAAGAGGATATGAATGAAACAGTGTTGGGGAAAGAAGCTAGAGAGGGAGATTGGTGGTTTTAAAAATTTGACCTCTGCCATGTTGAGAATTAAGAGTCTCTAAAGATTTTAATCGGATGATGTGATCTTACTATGTTTGGATTATTTGATAGTGTGGAGGATGTATCAGAAAGAACACAACTTACGCAGGGAGACTTTTTTGCCTTTAAAGAGAAAGCACCATCTCCTTCAAAAGGATAACTTCTGTCCTGACTTTGAGCTCATACAAATCTGGGTTCTAGTACTGCACCTGCCATTTCTTGGCTGTGTGATCTTGAATCAATTACTTTACTTTTCTGAACTTTCTTCTGCAAAAAGAGGTCAATACTTAACTTATATGGCTCTTAAGAGAAATAAATCAAATTAAAGTAGCTTGTTAAGTCCCTAGTGTTTTACTGGCATAAAATAGCCACTCGAAAAGAAATATTTATTCCCTAACCCTGATTCCCCCTTCCTCTCCTAATAGGGGTAGATAGATGACTAAATGAGCTGACGAGTGATGAATGAATGAATTGCTCAGTGAATGAATTACTGGACAGACATTTGGTAGCTGGAGAGGTGGATGAATTCAACAGATGATTGTTGAGTGCCAGCTACATTCAAGACACTGTACTAGGTACTGGCAATACAAAGATGTTCCTTTTCCTCAAAGAAGAAGCAGTGTGGCATCAGATACAAACATACAAGCACATGATTACAGTTCAATGTAAGAGATGCTATAAATATAGGCATGTACAGGATTTGGTAGGGGTAATAGGAAGAGAATAGTCACTCCAGCCTGGGGAGGGTAAAGCATGACAGTGCAGCTGTACTGGCCTTTGCCAAGTGTATACAGAAATTGCTGAGGTAAGAAGGATAAATGGAGCTAAGTTAGACTTTTTTCTTTTCCCAGAGAGAGCAGTTATTTTGCCCATGCCTGGCAGTTTCGTTTGTCTTTTCTCTGATATTGCTGTACGTGTGGATAGAAACCGCCAACGAATACTTTAACTTTGATTGGTGAGTTTCACTTTTTGTACTTTCATTTGTGTAAGGGCTTTTTTATCTGATAGCCACCTGGATTCTGTGTCAGGTTTAAAAGTTCTGGTGGCATAGTAGGGAGGGTGGAAAAAACTGGGCTTTCCACAGCTTATGGGTAAGAGATCTCCCTCTGGGGCAGGGGCAAGCTGCTTAACACCCTGTCTTATTATACTTCCCTTTCTCTGTGCTGTCTCACACTCCGACCAAATCTGGTTCAGTGGGATGCTTTCTCTGTGTTTCCAGTGACCCCAGTTCTTTTATTCAATGACTCCTTGGTGTCTTTTCCTCAGTCTCTTTACTGAGTTACTGATGCCTGCACTGGTTGGTCTTCATGATCTCTGCCCAAATTCTGCCTTCTCTGCTTCTCCTACACCCTCTGACTCCTGCTACTGTTCTTAGGGGGCTTCCTATAACCCTGAACAGAACAATAGGTTTTCCTTCTCAGCACCCTATTATGGTTAAACTCCAACTCCTGGCCTGCTTCCAGTCCTTCTAGTTTTCCTGGCCTGATATCTTCTAACCTTCCTGTAGATCTTACCTGTTGTTTGGTATTTGAGGGAGAAGGATATGTTTGGGTATGAGGCTTTTAAAAAGATGGAATACAATTATTTTTTTTCCTATATAAAAGTAAAATATGGTTTGGTATTTTATGTGTAAAAAATGCAGAAAGAGAGCCGGGCTCAGTGGCTCAGCCTGTAATCCCACGCCTTTGGGAGGCTGAGGTGAGTGGTTTGCCTGAGCCCGCGGGTTCGAGACCTGCCTGGGCAGCGAGACCTCATCTCTACAATAAATAAAAAAATCAGCCGGGTGTGGTAGCACATGCTGTAATTCCGGCTACTTGGAAGGCTGAGGTGGAAGGATCACCGGAGCCCAGCAGATCGAGGCTGCGGTGGCTGGGAGCGGCCACTGCACTCCAGTCTGGGCGACAGAGTGAGACTCCAACTCAAAAAAAAAAAAAAAAAACTGCAGAAAGAAAATACAGTATCTGCTTAGTCTCATTCTTGAGTGACATTCACTTGGTATATATTTCCTAGCCCTTTCTTTATATGCTTGTTTTTATATTAGTATGCTCATAGTTTACATATAATTTTGCTTTCTCTTTTCATTTAAAATAATTATAAACCTTTTAACCAAATTTGAAAACTCTTAATGAGCATCATTTGAAATGGTTTTAAAATATTTCATAACATGAAGATGCTATAATACACTTAGCCATTTTTTATTGTTAGGTATTATGCACGTTTCCAATTTTGTTGTTTTTATAAAATAATAGCATAGAGAAATCTTCATATTCTGAATAATGTTTTTAGAATAGATTCCCAAAGTAGCATTATTGAGTGAAGAATAATAAATACAATTAAAATTCATTATGCCTATTGCCAAAGTACTTTCTCAAAAGTTATAGCAATTTTTATTTACAACAGAGACATTTGACAGTCAACATTAAATATTCTAATTTTACATAATTTTTATATTCTTGATGGAATTATTTTTTGTTTTGTTTTAATTTGAATAATTTAGTTTCAAAACTGGAAGTTTCAAAACTAAAACTAAATTTATTTAACTATTTTCTTTTTTTAAAAATTGTCTTTCTTTTCCTACTTACCCTTTGGGGGCTTTTCCATAAGTTTTCTCTCAGTTCATATGCAGTCTTTATTCTTGGGCCAGTTCCCCCTTAGGTGTCCCATGAAGGTGACTTTGTTAGGAGGAGGAGAGGCCTGGGACATTTAGGCCATCAAGCCAGTACTTAAGGCAAGAGAGCAGACTTATTGAGCCTTCCTCCAGGGATGCAGCCCAACTAGTCTTCAGGAGACTCTGTTGCTGGCAACTGTGTTTGCCATGTTATGGAATAAAGTGAGGTCAGGTGCTGGGCCTAGTCATGGAGCTATCTGGGGTGGCAGTCATTGACCTAGGTCTGTTTTAAAAAGTAAATAAAGAAGGACATATCTGGATTCATTTCTGAACATATACACTGAAATCTAAAATTTATTTATGGAGATTTGAATCTAATGAGGAAATATATTCTTGTTAAACAAGAACTTCCCAGGGAACCATGTAAGCTCAGTACTGTATGAACACACCTATAAAGAACAAAAATTAGAGCTTGTAATGAAAAACTGAGGACAGCTTGAATGTAAAACAGAAACAACTGAACTGAAATGTTCAATTCTGAACCTACACATTAGTTGGAATCTAGTTAGGTGAAACTGCATTGATTAAAAACCATTAGTCTTTTGGTAAAAACTGACATGTCAGAAGCAATTATAACAAATATGTCAGGCATTTTTTTGAAATGTGCTATCTTTCATCCTTCTTGAGTTAGTTACTAGTTACTAGTTACATGGAGGAGTTCAGGACTCCTGAATTATGTGTGATGGTGGCTATGGGCTTGCTGCTTGGCCTGTGTTGCTCCAAGGAAGTACCCAGACAACTTAGGCAATGAGTGGGCTGTGGGGACTATCCAAGTTCCCTGTCTGTTTTGAGCTTTCAAGGAGGTGGCAGGGAGAAAAATGCTCAAGCTTCCCAGTTGTGCACACGATTGGCTACCTTAGTGGAGATTGGGAAGGAGTCCCTGGCTGCTAGGTTAATGCTGCCATGTTGTATAGAAGCTACAGGAAAAGAGTTTACCTGGGAAGCGAAAGGTTATTAGAGCAACAAGTCGCATCAGCTGTTCTGCCTTAATCTCAACCAGTCTGCATTTAGAGTGTAAAAGTATAGCTGGTCCCAGATGTTCTTACAGGAGCCCACCTTAGCCAGGAAATGTCTGCTGCAGCAGAATTTTCCTTTGGGGCAAATGACAGCATCAGGTAGTCCCAGTCCCTCCTAGGCCAGCTAGATGGCAGGCATTAGTAAGAATTGAGTTCCTGAGAAGTGGTGGCTAGATCCTCTCAGAGCTTTTTTTCCTGGACTGCTCCACATGTGTTTTGGCAAAGCACAGCTGTGGTGGATAAGGCAGTTTCCTGTGAGAGAGCGAAGTTCTGGGAGGCACAGTGTTCCTTCAAAGTCCATGGCAGGAGGACAGAACTCTTGAATTCCCCTCACTCACCTGCCCTACTGCATCTGGAGGCTGCCCATGGTTTGTGCAGTGATTTAGGTAAGTCTGGCTAGTTCCAGCACAGATTGTTCAATTTTTCTCTTCTTTGCACTGTGTGGATCTTTTTGCTTCTCTTGTGAGTTATAGGATATGATGCTTATCTTGTTCCTTTCTGAATTCTGAGGAACTCTATTTTGGTTTAGTCTGTGAGAGAAGCACACTCTAGCTGCTGCTTATCAGCCATCTTAATCCTGTCTCCTCCCAGTTTTAATTTTTGTGAAAATGGTTTTATTTCATCTTTATCCTTGGAGGATATTTTAGCTGGGTATAGAATTCTAATTTGTTATTTTTCCAGCAATTTGTATTTCTTATTCTATTATCTTCTTACTTCAGTTGTTCCTCTTAAGATGTCTGTAGTGAGTCTACTTTTTTTGGAAGAGAATCTGTCTTTTTTTAATCTGCCTGCTTTGGAGAGTTTTCTCTTTTTATTTGGTGCTCAATAGTTTTACTGTGATGTATATAGGTATTTTTTTAAATTCTGTTTATAATTCTTAGAGCTTCTTAAACCTGCAGTTTGGTGTCCATAGTGGCTTTCTGTTATCAAATTAGCTAAACTGGAACTTCATTTATCTTCCCTCTTTGGTTTCAGTTTCTAGAGAAATTGGCACAAGAGAAATTGGCACAAGAAGTGAAGCAGCAGCCTTTTTTTATGCTCTGATAGTTGGTGAAGGGTAATAAGCATTGTGACAGCATGCATACATTATTTCTGATCTTTAACCTCCCCTTGTTGGTGAGGGAAGCACCTGGATCTGCACCTCCTTCACCTTTCACCACATCCTTTCTTTTAGCCTCTTTGAACCTTGAACCAGGTTTTTGTCCACCTTCATGGCGAAGAGTGCTAATTCTTCTGCAGGCTACCCATGACATTGAGGCCAGAGATGGGAAGAATCAGCCACAGGATTAAATTTGTCCTGTGGTTTCCAATTCATCCTTGAAGGTTCTAGTTAGTCCTTGTTCTCCCTACTTTATTCAACTTTTCTTCCTGACTTCCAGACTGACTAACATATAGTGACTTAAGGCACAATACCAGAAAAAAAACAACAACTTCTTGCATAGATTTCTCTATAAGTTCCCATTATTGTGTGAAGTTTAATTCCTATAGTAAATCCCTTATTCTTTATCACTCCTAGTGATTCTGCTTCTGTGACCAAACTCTTATGGATACATAAATTGGCATTAGCCATGGTTCTAGAGAAACAGAGCCTTAAGGATAGGTCCTCTAAGTTGGTTCTGGGTGATCTAGAAGTTTCTGATTTGATTAAATTTAAATATTAATAGCCATGTTTCCAATGGTAAAGGAGACAGTGATTGTCCATGGCAAGCGGTGGTAAGATAATTACTTAAATTATTACCTATGCACACCTGTAATCAAGTAGCTATGGAAACTAAAGCTCTGACTGACCAAGTAGTTGCTTCTATAGAACATTTTAGTAAAAATAAGGAGCACAACATGCTTATGGTAGCTATTTTCAGTAGTAAAGATTTAACATCAAGAACTGCTTCCATAAAAACAGGTTCTTTGAATTCACTGGAAATGATGTGACTCCTGGTTTGGGGAGCCAAGATGTGGCATTTAATTGCCAAAGACAAGATGAGTGTGGTTACTATAATGGGCAGCAGAACTGACACAGAAACAAGAATGGTCTAACCTGAGTAGGTATTTGAAAAAAGTCACCTCAACTGCCATGTTGTCTCTGAGTTCCCTTCCTTATTTGGTTCTTGACTTCATAGAACCAAATAAGGCTAGTTGACTAAAGTACCCCTAAAACTGAAATACTTGGGCAACCTACTAAAATATTACTTAGACTTTATCTGTAGAAAAGCTCTAGTTCTCTTGAACCACAATAGAGAGTAGGGCACCTCAACAAATTTCTAAAGACCAGTTCACTAACTCCTTGTAAAAAGACCCTGCTATACAGCCAAAAGGTTTATACTGTCAGTCTTCTTCCTAGTTTTCCCCCAAGGAACCTCTGGCCACTTACCAGGGTGGCTGTGCATTAGGGAAGAAGAAATACTTTTGGAGAAATTGTGGACACTGGTTCTGAACTGACGTGAATTCCTAGATGTACAAAACTCTACTGTGATTCACAAGTGAGGGTAGGGGCTTTTGGATGTCAGGTGGTCAGTTGAGTTTTGGATTAGGCCCATTTCCACAGTGAGCCTAGTGGGTTTCCAAACCCATTCTGTCATTATTTCTGTAGTTCTTTAATATATAGTTGGAATAAATGTACATACTCAGCAGCAGGCAGAATCCCCACAACACCACTCCATCATCCATATGTCTATTTTTGTACATATAAGATTGGGCTCCAGCAGATCCTAAAGTCACAAATAAGTTGCATGGGTAGTTTTCCATTGCTGCTATAGCAAATTACCACGAATTTATCAGCTTAAAGCAACACCCATGTGTCACCTTACAGTTCTGCAAGTTAGAAGTCTGGCATACTTAACTGGGTACTTTGCTTAGGATCCTCTAAGGCTGCAATCAAGGGGGCAACTGACCTAAGCTTTTCCTGGAGTATCTGAATAAAAATCCACTTCCAGGTTCATTCAAATTATTAGCAGAATTCAGTTCCTTAGGGTTGTGGGACTGAAGTTGCTGTTTCCTTGGTGGTTGTTAACTGGAAGTGGTTGCCATTGGAGGTTTTCAGCTTCTAGAGACCATTGCATTTCTTAGTTTGAGACCTTTATCTTCAAAGCTAGCTATGGTATTGAAGTCCCTCTGACACTTCAAATATCTCTCACGTCTCCTTCTATCACAATTCTCTGCCTTTCTCTTCTGACTTTTAGGAGGTCGTGTGATTACATTGGATTTGCCCAGATAACCCAGGACTTATTTTGAAGTTAGCTGGTCAGTAAACTTAATTTCACCTGCAAAGTCCCTTTTGCCATCTAACATAACATCATCACTGGCGTGACCTCAGAGAACAGAGATCATGGGGACCAGAATTTGCATATATATGTGTATATAAATTTTTATCTTTTTCTATTCCTCTACCATGGAATAAAACATATGTTATGTGAACATGACTGCTATTGTAGATAATCTTATATGTCAATACTTAAGTTGGAGGAATAGACATCACCTACTGGTGATAAAGGAACTTTGTATCTGCTTTTAGGGATATCGTTGGTGTGTGTTTTATGACGGATAATAGCATCATGTTAGAAAAGGTTAGAGTGGTTGCTAGAGATGTGTATGGATACCAGGTTAACAATGAGTGAACTGTGATGCTATACTAACTGGGTCAATTTAGCTAAATGGAAACTACGTTTGTCAGAATTCCATTTCCTATACAAGACTGGGTTAGGATTGGTCATGAGAGAAACTTGCATAAGATTTGGAAGGGGGAAGTTAATCAGTAGTCATTTCTTTTATACTCTGAAGATGAGTGATGGGCCCCCAGCACTATGATAGGCTTCATGCTGTCAGAATCTGATAATTCACTTAAGTTGGCATGGAGCAGCACCTTTCCTTTCTAGAATTTTTAATTGGTCCCCTTTTGTAATAGCTCTCTGCTGAGATTTTTAATATTGTCCCAGTCTGAATAATTAAGGATAGTTATTTAGAAATGTGTGTCTGATACCTCCATTATCTATAATTGCTGAAGTTCTTTTTATGTTATCTACTGCTGCTTTTGGCATTCACTAACGTGGTCTAATTATTTTTGCTAGAGTGCCACATATTGTATATAAGGCACTGTGTAACTTATTTGGGACTTTGAATTACATTATGTTACCTCAGAGGAGGGCTTCTGGCAGATAAAATCCTATTTACCTTAATCTAATTTCACACATTTAGATGATTCAAAGCTAAGATTCATTCCCCTTTCCACCTAATCAGTCTATTTCCAGTTTCTATTTACTCCTAGGATGTAGCCCTGGAAGGTCCCAAATCAGTGTGTGTGGTGTTTACCAGATTACCATCTCTCCTTTTTGTCCTCTTAGCTCTGTGACGTTTACAAAAGCTTACTATATCTTAGTCAATTCGTCTAAAGAAAAATCATCCCAAATGCCATCTTGTCTCTGGGTTTCCTTCCTTATTTGGTTCTTGGCTTCATAGTTCTTCACTGCGTGGTAGATGTGTGATGCCTTCATTTGGATTTTTAAAAACATTTTGTCCAACTTTTCTAGTTGTTCCCCTTAGCTAGAGAGAGCAGAATTTTTTATAGAGTAACTGTAACTTCCCTTTTTTTCTCTTGTGTGTGTTGTGAAGTTAGACTTGTCTCTCCGTTCCTTGCTGTGTGAAGGTTCCTAATGCCTTACCACAAGTGTCTTTTTTTCTCATCTAGAGTTACTGTTAGCTGACAGTTGGTGATGCTGATATAAAGCATTGTGCTATATATTGAGGAAAGATACAAGAAAGCTGCATCTTATAGCTGTGAGAGAGCAGGGAAAGGGTCCTGGAAGGTTTCTTTAAACATTAGAGCAGAAAATAATGGATTTCGGATGAGTGGCTTGTGTTAACTAGGCTTCTTCACTGTCTTGGTCGAATGAGAAGGTCTGCATCCAGAAAGGGGGTGTGCTTATTCTGCAAAAGAGATAAAACACAATTGTCCAGAAATAAAACTACTTAAAAATACTAAGTCAAAATACACCTAAATTGGACACATCCATGAAGAGTGAACCTACTGCATAGCAATCAGCATTATATATTACCAGTTTAAAGAAGTGATGGGCAAGACAGGAGACTTCCTTTTCCATTTCCACTGATGTTCAGGCAGTCACAAAAGCAAACTCCTTCTCACTGTTGTCACTCCTTTTTGTCATACCACCACCACCAAAGAGTACAGATGACTGGGACAGGAAGAAGTAGATGAAGAAGAGAGAGAGAAAAAGCCAGATCATAGTTCTTTTGCCTGAAGTTCATAGCAGGTGGTGAGAACTTCACATGAGTTTGGTTAGAGGACTTTGAGGTAAACCAAACAAATAGTATTATTTACATGTGATTGGATAACCAAAAGAAAACTTTTTAGTTTGAAAGTGATTAAAATAAGCCAAGTGTAGTGGCTCACGCCTGTAATCCTAGCACTTGGAGAGACTGAGGCGAGAGGATTGCCTGAACCCAGAAGTTTGAGACCAGTCTGGGCACCTTGGCAAGATCTTGTCTGTACAATAAATCAGAAAAGTAGCTGGGCATGGTGGCACTGGCATGTAGTTCCAGCTACTTGGCAGGCTGAGGTGGAAGGATCACTGGAGCCTCTCAGGACAAGGCTGCAATAACCATGATCATGCCACTGCACTCCAGCCTGGGCAACAGAGTGAGAATCTGACTAAAAAATAATAATAATAAAAATAAATACATATAATTGTGACCAGTGAAATGATTAGGAAAAAATAGAGGTACTATTTGTTACTTGGAAAGCAAAGTCAGTATCACTACTTGGTTAAGCTGTTTGATTAATTCTTTGACTGCATCTAGAGTGCTGTTAAGGCTATATTTATTGTTTTTATTTTTAAAAATTTTCAGTATTTGATTGTTTTGATAACCACCTGTCCTTGTGCTAAAACATCCTATTCTTGTCATACCTGTGAGTTCTTCCTTTATTTCTTGAAAGATCTCAAATATATTTATTTTTGTGAATCTTTTTTGATTGTCCTATTATGTTTTTTGAGTGCAAGTTCTTCTATTTGTTGGCTTCACTGGGTTCATTTGTTGACATTACTTATGTTTTCTGATTCTTGATTGTAAACTCATCTTCTACACAGTATTCTTCCCAATGTCTTGACCTGGGATAACTCTTGCTAGTAAGGCTGCTTGCCTGTTTCTTTCTTGTTGGTGTATCTAACAGCCTTTGTCCAAGAAGAATCTCCTTTCTTATTTTTAATGTAGTTATTGTTCACTAACCTATACTGTACATCTTTAATATATTATTACATCTTTAATATAATTTCTCAGCTGGGCACAGTGGCTTACTCCTATAATCACAACACTTTGGGAGGCTGAAGCAGGAGGACTGCTTGAGTACAGGAGTTTAAGATTAACCTGGACAACATAGTAAAACCTGTCTCTGTAATTAATAATAATAATTATTTTTAAATAACCTAATGTAGTGGTGTGTGCCTTTAGTCCCTACTACTTGGAAGACTGAGGTGGGAGGATTGCTTGAGCCCAGGAGTTGGAAGCTTCAGTGAGCTAGGATCATGCCACTGCACTCCAGTTTGGGTAAAAGAGCGAGACCCTGTCTCGTGTGTGTGTGTGTGTGTGTGTGTGTGTGTGTGTGTGTGTGTGTGATTTATACAAATTTTGTGTGGAGATGAGGTAATTTCCATTTTCTTGAAATGAAAACTCTAATTTCTTTGGCCTATATTGCCTAGACCTAATCAAACATTGTCTCTCTTGATAAATCATTAGCTATTTTCTCTTTTACACTACTTTTAGGGACCGAGCAATAAGGACTTTTTAGAAAAGGCCCCAAGTCTCTCACACAGAATAGAACAATTAATATGGTGACTGTGATTGCACTTAAGTAAGAAGATACACATATATGCACATGGTCAAGGAACCTGCCAACATGGAAAGTATAAGTTTTGTTAAGGTGATGAATCTATGGAGTGATTTTTTTCTCTTCTGATATTCTAAAATTTCTGTATTATATTGCTTTTTAAAGAGGACATAATTTTTAAATAGATATTCTAAATAACCTAAAAATCCTACTGCTTATGCAGACTCCCACTAATGTACCCAATTGCCTAAAGGACTCAAAATTTAAACTCCACAAGTAAATACTCCCGAAAGCTACTGTTCATCTCCCTCCGTTTTCTTATGCTATATCTAGTCTGGTTTTTCCCCCAACCTTTACATGGATGTTACTGATTTTTGCTGTATATTAAGGATGGAAACACATTTTTTTCAGGGCCACTTTTCTAGGAACAGGATACTGGTTCTTCTGGTCCGTTTTTATTCTGAGTTTAGCTGGGACCCTGACTGTCTACTCTGCATTGCTGTTGGTGAGTAATGCTTCCCATTTCTCCCCCTCACTTCTTGAGTAGCCTCATGAGGTGCTTCTGCCTGTGGTTGAAGCAGTTTTCTGTGGGTATTGGGAACCCTGAGAGCCTAAGATTACTCTTGTCTTAGTAGAGTTGGGGTTTATATTAGCTACTTGAATTTCAGGCACAAGAGATGGGTGTAGGGGGAAGATCTGTGGTATTAGAGGATGTGCCTTGCCAATTTTGTGCTTTCAAAGTATGTCAAAACATCCTTTTTCTATGCCCCCATTTCATAGCCTGTCCTGTACTCACTCAGTATTGTCATTTTATACATTCACAGCTTCACATCTGCAGTATCTTTAGTCCTTTCAAGTCTCATCATATGAGAATCAGTCTTTCTGGGCCTTATGAATTAGCTAGCTTGCTAAACTTGTCCTAATGTACAGATACTAGTCACCTAGCCCAGGTACAGAATACATTTTAGCAAAAACCTTTTGACAACAGTATGATCCTGCCTCTGTTGCCTGACATGGTGTGAGAAATTTACATCAGGCAAGAGGAAGGTCTGTGGAAATGGAAAGCTTAATGGGAGGATAACTTTAGGCAATTAGACTTTTTCAAAGGACAAATAGCCTTCTGTGATGTCACCATTCCTTTCTGTATTGATTTCCTGTCTGATACAGGGGAACCCAACCCCCAAATCTATTTCCATTTGCATTAACTTTTTCGTATTAATCATTATATGAGCAGAACATTGTGATAAATGCTGACTATTCAGAAATCAGTAAAATATTAGCAGTTTCTGTTTGCATGCAGGGCACGTCATAGAGATAGATATAAAGTTACAACTGTTCCTTCAGTGTTTAGAATCTAGGAGGGCAACTAAAAAAATAATTAACAAAAAAATAATTAACATAGTATTATAATTGTGCAAAAAAATAATTAACATAGTATTATAATTGTCAATAGAAAGGTCTAAATAAAGTTTTGCAGGGATTCTGAGAAGGAAGAGGACTTCCAGCCAAGAAGATTCAATAAGGCTTCTTAGAAGTGATAGCATTGGAGTGGGATCTTGAAGGATGTTGGATTTGGAGATATGAATATGAGAATGGGGAAGAACATTCTGGACTGAGAGCACCATGACAAAGTCAGCAAAACAGAAAAATATGAGATGTCTTGCTGAAAGGAAAATATTAGTTCTGTTAGTATATGGGCATAACAGAAAATAATGGGAAAACATGACTGAAAAGAAGGTAGATTTGTGACAAATTTTGGAAGGCCTAGAAAGAAAGACTGAGACATTTGGCATAAACCAGTTTTCTGTTTTAGAAAAATGATAAGCATTCTTTTGTTTTGGTATGAAGAATGACTATGAACAGAGAGACCAATTAGAAACTTTTCTTTTTAATGGGGAAAGTGCAGATGAAGGATGTGCCCCAAGCCAAACTCTAACCACTGAGTTGTACCACTTTATACACAATAAATGTGTAATGGTATAGTAAGGTTCTAAGATGGGAATAAATTCTAGCAATATATTTTAACAAGCTTTCTACTCTACCCTACCTCTTTTTGGATACATATAATGGCAACAACAGTGAAAAGGAGGGACACCTGGACTTTATTTCTAGCTCTATCTTTCGGTTATTTTATAACCTTGGTCAAGTCATGTAACTCTTCTGAGCCTCAGTTTCTTTTTCTTTCAAATGAAAATGATAATATTTAATAAAGTGATATTTTTGTAGGACTGAGTAAAAGAACAAATGAAATCATATACATGAAATTATTTTGATAAAAAGATATCAAACTATCATTAATATTCTAGGCATCTGAGAACCCCAGTTTTCAGTTTCCATCTCCACACTGATTTGGTGACTGGCCAGCTTTAGATTAAAATCCAAGACTTATTGAATGTAGTGGTTGACAGCTGTAACAACAACTTGTTCCCCCAAGAAATAACCCTTGGGAGGGTTGGCCCCTGACCTTTATTCTCTTAAAAGTTAGTCTAAGTAATGCCAAGAATAAGGTTTGTCACAGGGAAAGGAAATGAGCAGGAACTCGGGAAGGGTTGTCAGTGTGGTACTTGTTATGAAATCCTGGAGGAGATCAGTAAATTCTTCCTTGGGGTGATGGTAAGAGTTACAGATAGGAGGTGACATTTGAACTGGTTTTGAAGGATCAGTGGCATGGAGCAGGGAAACTTTTCAGACAGAGGAACAGCATGGCAAACTCCTAGAGGCTGAAAAGTACAAGTAGAGCAAAAAATGAGTGTAGTATCAGACTGTGAAAGGAATTTTAAGTTATAGAACAGTGCTTTAGACAACTTGGTAACTTCAAAATAACTCTCTTTTTCTTCTTTGCTTTTGCAGTTATTTGGATTTTTGTTGCTTTGGGAGGGGATTGAACTATACCTGCACTGGTGTCATAAGGTAGGACATCTAAGTCCTCACAGAAGACCTTAGACCAAGACCAGACATGCTACTTGGCACTCAGTGTTTCCTTGTCTTTCATTGTTCCCCCTGGGGAGGAGGAATTCTACTGCCACCATTTTAACTGAAGCCATTAAATTTCTAACAGTTGTAGTGGATTTACAGAAGGAGCTCAACCCAAACTTTATTTTTTCTCACCACTTCATGTTAAACTCACTCTGTGCCCCTGTTCTTCCCATCCCAATACAGTCTTAGACAAATTCCATTGCTTTCCCAGTCCTTTTTTAGTCAAAGAATATTCTCGTTTCAGTCATTAAAAATTTCTGATTATTGTAATAACCCAAACTCTATCTTTATTTTTATTTATTTTTTTGTTTTTCGGGTTTTTTTTGAGTTGGAGTTTCACTCTGTCGCCCAGACTGGAGTACAGTGGCCGCTCCCGGCCACCGCAGCCTTGACCTGCTGGGCTCCGGAGATCCTTCCGCCTCAGCCTTCCATGTAGCCAGAATTACAGGCGCACGCTACCACGCCCGACTAATTTTTTGATTTTATTGTAGAGATGAGGTCTCGCCTGCCCAGGCGGGTCTCGAACCCATGGGCTCAGGCAATCTACTCACCTCAGCCTTCCAAAGGCACGGGATTACAGGCTGAGCCACCGAGCCCGGCTACTCTATCTTTATTAACCTTAAAACTCTCCCCTTCCCCTATTTAGGCCTGATCTGGGCCTGGAAGCCTACAGTGGTGGAGGCTTTTGCCTCTCCTCCACCAGAATGGGGCCCAAGGGAAGAGAAGATGGAGAAAAGAGCACAGTCCCCCTAGGAGGGAGAAGAGGGGAATCTGGAGTTTTTTCCATCTGGACCAGATAAATGCACAGCTGCCCCTTTCCCCCATGGACTTTTTCCATGTATGTTTTCAGAGACGCTTCTGCTGAGTATCTTGACTGCAACCCTCTTGCTGGAGTCAATGCTTATCTTCCCGTAGCCCCCTGAAATTTTTTTTAATGTCTTTTTTGGTCCTTCCTTAGGTTCGTATACCTTTAAAATGACGCTGGCATGGTTTCTTTCAGAGGGTTCTTGTCTGGTCCCCACAGAACAATCAGCTCTGTCCCACTGTGGACATGCAGCATATTTCATTATAACATCCCTGTTTCATTCTGCCATGGGCTTGAGCAGCTCCAGGGACAGCCTCTTGCTTTTTTGTAGACTTTTAAACGAGTGTTTTAAAAAATTGATACATAGTAATCGTACATATTTGTGGTTTACATGTAGTATTTTGATACATGTGTAATTATCAAATCAGGTTATTTAGAGTATTCATCACCTCAGATATTTATCATTTCTTCATGTTGGGAACATTTGAACTCTTTTAGCAATTTTGAAAATAAACTGTTAACTGTAGTCACTGCTGTGCTACACTTAGCACACTGCTGTGATACACTTCTATCTAAGTGTATGACTGTACTCATGAACCACCTCTCTTCATCCCCCACCCCCATCCCAGCCTCTGGTGACCATCATTATATTCTTTGCCTCCATGAGATCAACATTTTTAGCTCCCATATATGAATGAGAACATAAGGTATAGTTTTGATACCATCCCTTGTGTTTTCCCCAAATCCAGAAACATGTCAAACTCTGAGTGGCCCCCTTAAATCTCCTCTTACTTAAATGAGACATACGAACTGGAAATAGAAATATAAGAGTTATTAGTATTGATGGAACTTGAAGCCATGAGACCTAGGGAAAGAACGTAGATTGAAAAGTGAACAAAGAGGCCATATTGATATTAGCATCTACTGTGGAGTTGGGACACCATGATCCAGTAATCATTACCAAGAATCCCTATGAGTTAAACCATTTGATTGCCATGTTAGCCTTGTATCTGTTGCAAAAACTATGCTAACATTGCCTGTGCCAGTAAGTACTGCAAATGGCTTCTGCCACAGCAGGATTACATCATACCCCTTTGAAATCAGGAAGTCTGTTTCAGTGACAGCATCTCTCACATTTATTTAGGCACAGAGGGCTCCAATCATGCTTTTCAAGGATACTGACACTTTTCTCACCAGTGTATTTTTCAGTGTTCTTTGAGACTTCCCAGAGAACATGATAGAGAGCAGGTTAGCTGATCATAGGTGATACATTTCTGCACCTTTTCTCAGTAAATCTTTTATTATTCTATATTGCACCAAGAAATTGTTGGCATTCAGATTTCTTTGAGCATAGGTTACTATAGAGCCAAGGTTCCAGATAACCAAACAAACAATTAGAACCTCTTTGAGCTGCTTAATACCTGGATTCTGGGTGATTAAATCCAGAATCTGTGGTAAGTGCAAACATATCAATAAATTGAGCCTGATCAAAAATTATGTTTTCTTTTTCTTGTCTAGCACTCTTAAAATTCATTCCCACACATATTCTGTAGGATTTTTGCCAATATTAGCTATCAAAACCTTCTAAGCCTTCATTTTCTGAGGCATTCTGGGCTCCAATTCCAGTTATGAATTGTAAGGCAGTGAGAATGATGGAGGGGGATTATGAGAAGAGTTGGCATTCCCTTGGAAGTTAACTACCTTGGTTGGGTCTTCAGGCCTTCAAACCAGGAAGAACCAGGTTTAGCAGACTTGGGAGGACTTTATTGGCAAGGGAGATACTGTGGGGCTTAAATATTTAGTTTTATTGTACTCAGAATAGGCCCAGGAAGAAAAGGGTTAGCCTCCCAGACCTATAATTCCTGCCCCTTCTACCCAGAAAGAAATTAATGACCTCAACCAAAACTCCTTGTAAACATGCTAATACCCTGACCTCCTGGTAAACACTCTAAAGGTATTTATTAGCCAAAAGATAATGGAGGGCCCTTATCTGCAGAAATTTCTAGTAGGATGTACCTGACATATCTAGGTTGCTCTTATTGTAATAAAGCTGGGATATTTGATTTGTGCAGTGGGAGACATGACTAACTAAGGTTATACAGTTAATGGAGTATAAGATACTGATGCTCCATAACCAAACTGACTCCTGTGAAGCAACATTTCTACATAGATCTCAAAACATATTTCACATTTTAAGTCCAAAAGCAGAATGTATATTCATTAATACAGGAGAGGAAAGACCTTCTATGAGCAGGTTCATTTGACATCATATTTCTCCATTGGAAAATCTTTTATCTATTCCATGATTCACTGTATTCTTTAAGTCATTAGTAAAGTTTGGTGTTGGGTAAGATCTGTGATTCATATGAGTCTGATTTGACAATATAACCTTTGTGCTATGATACAGTTAGTTTGTTAATATGTTGTTTAAGATTTTTGCATTTATGTATATAAGAGAAATTGCCCTGTACTTTTCTGTTCTTACAATGTCCTTGTAGAATTGGGGTATCAATGTTTTGCTGGCTTCGTCAGATAAGTTAGAAAATGTTCTTTCTCTTGTTATATTCCCTGAGTTTGTTAAAGATAGGAGATATTTCTTCCTTAAATATTTGGTACAATTTAATATTGAAGTCAGCAAGGAGTTATTTTGTGAAAGGTTAGTTATGGATCCAAGTACTTTAGATATAGAGATTATAGAAAGGCAGGCATGAAACACTGTCTAGAGGGCAACAAAGATGTAGAAAAACTATACATTTGAAAGGGATGAAGTTAATAAAGTTATGTCTTCTTGGTCTTAATGTTCTTTCTATATGAACTAGTATTCTGGCAGGCAGATTTTTAAAATCTGTTTAATAAATATTTATTGAATGCTTACTATGTGCCTGACATTCTGAAAGGCAACAAGGATATAATCATAAACAATACTAATATTATCCTTGACCTTGGGAGGCTTATTATCTATTGGGAAAGACAGATATAAAAGAGGCAATTACAAAATATTATTTACTTGTAATTGTACTGAGTATACAATCGAGGCATAAAGAAGTGGTAAAGATTTGTAATGGCCATTGTTAAAATGAGTGAAAAATACCAAGCAATGTTGAGGACCCAGTTGAGGCTAGAGGTGATAAATTAGTAATAGAATCAGATCACACAGTGGTATAATATTTTTCAGCCATATTGCACAGCAAGGACTTAGGAGCAAGGAATTTGAGTGATCGAATCCATCCAATATTGGGAATTTGAGGATGGTTACAGAGGATAACAAAGGAGATAAAGTCCCTAACATTGTGAAGACACATATAATTCCTAAGGACAGTTCTGATCCAAGTCTAGTGTTTAAAGTCAAGATATTTTTTTCTGTTTCCCTAGATCCTGATTCTGCTGGTGATTCTGCTGTGCTCCATTTTTTTGTTCATTTTATGTAAATTCTGGAAAGAAAGGTGGCTGGTAGCTGGGCTGTCACTGCAGGTAAGCATCATCCTGTAGTTCTAGCACTGTTCAGATGTGTCTAGCCTGACTTTTGGCTTTCTTCCAGATCTTTGCTCCGTACGTGCACCTGAGCTGCATAACTGTGATGGTTAGTCTTTCCTGGCCTGTGACCTTCTACGTGATCCAGTTGGAAAGAGAAAGTATGTCATATGGAATGGAACCCTGCCTGTTCCCTTTAGCTCTGGCTTTAGCTTGAATACTCCACTCAGGAAAGCAGAAGCTTAGGAGCTAGCTGCCCAGTACCTCTTTGAAATTCGTTTAGGTTGTTACTTTGGCATGATCCTGTACTCTCAGTACTCTGTGTGGCCTGTCACAATATTTTCATGAGCAAACAGACCTTCTTCCAAAGAGGGATTCTTCTTTTGGAAAAAAAAGATTTCTTCCTCTGTTATTACACATTGACTCTCTGGGGATGGTTGGGCTTGAGCAGTAGAGACCATTTTAATTTTATTTGACCAGAGTGCCAGTACCAGTCAGTTTTTTCTTTTGTATTCAAATATTAGTAGTTTAAATTTATCTCAGCTAGGTCCAAAGGTTCTTGGTTATGTCCAAGTAACTTAAAGCAGTCCCCTGTGAGTCTATGTCATACCTGGGAACTTACAGCAGAAACATAACTCTGTCTCTGCCACTGGTATCCTCTCCATTCTTTGCCCTAATATAAGGGAGTCAAAAGAGAATTGGATCTGGACACCAAACTGTTTTAAGAATGGAATTATCTCTCACCACCGTTACTTAGAAATCAATAGGACTTTCTTCTCTCTAGGTCTCCTTTTTGGCTCTTTGTTAAATAAGGAGTATTGGCTTTCTGACGTGGGGGCGGGGATGCAGGCAATTCAGAAAGACTGAATTGATGGTGGTCTAACTGTGTGTTTGTGTGTGGAGGGTAAACTTTAGGAAAGATTTCTTGGGCAGGAGTGTAAAGGGATAATAATGACCTCTTTTCTTTTTACTTTCTAAATTTTAGTTAGAAGGAGAAGATACAGGATGAAACATTCCGAGAAAAAAAGACTCAAGAAATGTAATATACTTACAAAGTTAAGAGGTTAGAGCTGGAGATCTAGATTTAAAAGTCACTGAAGCATAGATGATAACTTAAGAATGTATAAATGAGTAAAATCCTCAGTGGTCTAAAATAGTAAGTGTTGGGAAATGGCTGACCATAACAGGTTTTGTGGACAGACTCTGTATATGTGTGTGTGTGTGTGTGTGTGTGTGTGTGTGTGTGTGTGTGTGTGTGTGTGGCGGGTGGGGAGGGGGTGAGTGGAGGAGAGACAGGGAGAGAGGGAGGCAAATTATTAATATTTGTTGAGTATTATGAGTCAACACTCATAACAACCCTGTGAGGTTGATGTTAGCAGCAAGACAGCCCCATATTACAGAAGAGAATCAAGATCCAGAGAAGTTAAGTAACATGCCCTAAGTCATATAGTCAGGGAGTGGCAGAGTCTGGTTTTGAATACAGATTCCTGTCAATTAGTGCTCCTTCCACCCTACTTTCCTTCCCTAAATGTACAGGTGTTTCAGGATGAGCTTTACAGGTGTTGGGGCTTGCTTATAATGAGCCAAGCTCTTCTCCTCCTGAGAAGCTGCTCCTTAATATTCTTTCTCCTTCTTTCCCTTCCAACCCCCTGCACAATTCATTCCTCTGTCAATTTCCAGCTTCAGTAAGATTGCTTTAATAATACTGCCTTATATTTACACAATCTTGTACTTTTAAATCCAAATCCCTGAAACTAAGTGGGAATGCCACAGAAATAGAAAGTAAATTAACTTGTCTGGGCACACCTGTAATCCCAGCACTTTGGGAGGCTGAAGCTGGAAGAATTGCTTGAGCCCAGGAGTTTCAGACCAGTCTAGGCAACATAGTGAGACCTCATTCTCTACTAGAAATCAAAAAATTAACCAGCGTGATGGCATGCACCTGTAGTCTCAACAACTCAGAAAACTGAGGTGGGAGGATTTCTTGAGCCCAGGAGTTTGAGGCTGTGGTGAGCTATTATTGTGTCACAACAGCCTGGGCAACCACCAATTCCAAAAAAAAAAAGTAAATTAGTCAGTTCAGAGTCAGTGCAAACCACTGATCGGGGATTCATTCAGACTGCTGCTTTGGGATAGTTAGTTACTTGGGATGATTTTCCATTCCTCTTTTTGTTCCCCACTTTCCCCTCTTTCCAACTTTTTCAGGTCTACAAGTGGCTGTTGGATTGCCCTTTCTTCTTATCCTTTTATGTTTCCTTTTGATGCCACTGGGGATTTACTCTCCCTGCATTCAGGAGGAGGAGGATTTGGGACCCAAGCCAGTCTTCATTGGGCATAGAGGTGCACCCATGGTAGGTCTGAGCATGATGAACATGGGTGAGTACAGGTATACACAGGGTATGTGGATGAGAGAAGGGAGCCTCAGAATCATAGGAGCTCCTGGAAAGGAAAAATGATTGCCTTGAGATGGCAGGAATAAGGAGCTAATTGTAGGGAATGGACTTGAATCCAGGTCACCTAAATCTTAGTCTGTTTCTCTTTACTGTGCCCAGTGACATTGCCTCAAATAAGTAGAGTCCCAGAATCAGGTTGGATAGAGGAATATACAGGCAGTCTTTTTGGAAAGAGAGCCGAGGGATCCCAAGTCCTACTGGGCTCCATCCAACCCTAAAAGGAATGTTGGGAGGAAAGACTCTGAGACTTGGGGCCTCATGTCATTTTCTTTCACAGTCAGGGCCTGAGAATACCATGATGTCCTTTGAGAAAGCTGTTGAACAAGGAGCCTATGCATTGGAGAGTGACGTACATTTCAGGTAGGAAAGCAGGGACTAGGGTTGAGGGCCAAAAGAGAATCATTTCAGTGTCATGAAAGAGAACTAGCCTGGCCCAAGGTGTACAGAGGGCAAGCCCTAGAGAGTTTCTCCTATGCTTATATGGTACATATGTACATACTGCATAGGTGAGTCCCATCTCCCTTATAAACTGTACCTCTGTACCACCATACTGTCAATGACAGCAGTGTGACACAATGTGTCACAAATCATACTCTGTGTAGTTTCCACATATAATTTAAATTTATCCCTATTGCAAACTATGCTTACAACTTAATCCTATATACTACCTTAGCAATTTAATTAACATTCCCTGGATATCTACTATATTCCAGGCTTTTTTTCTGAATGCTGGGGATATGTAAATGAGTAAGATATAGATATAGTCATGCCTAAAAGATGTTCCTAACTCTTGAAGGAGACATAGCATGTTTACAGATAACCACAGAATGAGGCCATTTGTGGTGAGAGTCTTCCAGAGAAGAATAAGTTAAGTGTAATGGAATCCTAGTAGAGGAAAAGGCCACCTCCTATTGCGTGAAAAAGAGAAAAAAATCTATATGCTCAAAATTGTTTTTGGGTTGAGCCTTGTAGGAAAAATATTATTTTAACAAGTAGAGATGGGGAAAGGAGAGTATTCCATGTAGAGGCAGCTGCTTATTCAAAGACATTTAAATGTGAAATAACAAGTTTGTAGATCAATGAGCTAACTTATAGGAATCCCAAAAGTGATATGCCTTGGAGTCAGGAGACAGCTATATGAAAAGGGGGTATGACTGTAAGTCTGACAGAGGCTGGATCATGGACACTCCTAAAGGTGAAATGGGTGTCCATGGTAGGTTTTAAAGGACAGATCCTAAAGATGTGTCTGGCAGTCTATGAGGAAGATTTGTTAGGGAGATGGATAGCAGACTGTAGCAATGGTCCAAGGGAAAACAAAAGAAGGCTTAGATTAGAACTGGGACAGGGACAAAAAGACAGGTTTTACTTTAGAATCTATGTACCTGGACAGCTGAGAAGTAGAAAAGGCTTATCTTCATCTCTAGCATGGCCATATTAGTGTACGTGAAGTGCACAGAGTCCCTTCACAATCATTCTTGAAGGCAAACAGAAGGGAAATGAACATTCTCTTTCACAGAACAGGAAACTACAGTTTGAACTTCAGTTCAAAGAAGGGAAATGTACTGCTCAGGTCACAATGCTAAAATGTACATGATAAAATCAGAATTATAACAAGATTTCCTGACTCCAGATTAGGATTCTTGACATTATCCACCAATGGCAGCCATTCCACAAGAAATATTTTGAATCGGTATTGAAACTGGTTGTTCTATCAGAGCTCATAGGGTCATTGATATCAGTGCTTGTGGTCATGGACATACTGTGCTAAAGATGCTGAGCCAATGAACTCCTGACACATTGCCTTTTCTCTTCTCTTCTGTGACTTCAACTTTGATTTAGATGATCCTTCAAGTGCTTTAATTGATGTCTTTATTTCCAATGATATTCTCCTCCACCCGCTTCCATCAAATTCATGGCCATACCCAAAGCTTCATTATTACCCAAAACTGTACCTCAGTCATCATCCACGAAAACAAATTCTAAACAGGAAAAAATGTAATACCAAGAACTACTGGCCAGGTGCAGTGGCTTATGCCTGGGCAGCTTGGCGAAACCTCATCTCTACAATTAATCAAAAACTAGCCAGGCATGGTGGTGCATGCTTGTAGTGCCAACCACTTGGAAGGCTGAGGCAGAAGGATTGCCTGAGCCCAGCAGGTTGAGGCTGCGGTGGCCATGAGCATACCACTGCACTCCAGCCTGGGCGACAGAGTGAGACTCCGACTCAAAAAAAACAAGAAACAAAAACTACTACTAAGCAATAAGATATTGTTAATTAATGAAGGAGGCACAAAATAGGACCCTAAGGAGTGTAAGAGTGGCAAGCGCAACTATTGGAACTTCTGGTCCCAGACAAGCGGAGTAAGCATTATTCTACCCTGTTCTCTGCAAGAGTTAAAAAAGGCAAAATTTATAAAACAACTGACAGAAGACTGAAAGGTAGAGAAAAGAAGGTAGACTAGGCTAGGATTCATATTTCTCAAGGAACAACCCAGTAGGAAGTTCCCTGTTTTTTGTTTTGTCCTGTTTTTTTCTTCCTATACAAGTATATCCTGACCTGGGCTCTGGAAAGGCTGAAACCCAAAATACCTATAGGTGCAGACAGAAAAAAAACAACAACAAAATTCCTGGACTCATCTGCTCTCTCTAGCCAAAAGATTGGGAAAAGGGTAGCCCAGCAGGATATAAACATACTGCCCTACTCAGTGAACACCACACAAAAAGCCTCTTCTTACACCTGAGGCTATAGCTTGGAGAGATGGGCAGAATCCTGTCTTCCATTCCTTCTGTGAAATAAGAGGTGGTAGTAGTTGTTCTTTTTGAGAAACTTGTCTATGGCAGGTCTTTCTGCCATGAGTCTTACTTTTTCCATCTCTTCTCACTAATAAACTTTGTTTTAAAACTTAAAAAAAGAAAGAAAGAAAGAAGAGGTGGTACTTCTCTTTTCCTTCTGCAACTAGATAATGAAGGGAGGATTACTGAGAGAAGCTATCTATAGAAAGTGGTTTTTTTTTATTGTGATAAATAGATTTAACATACAATTTAGCATTTTAACCTTTTTTAGGTATATACTTCAGTGGCACTAAGTATTTTTACAATATTTTGCTTCCATTGCCAACATCCATTTCCAGAGCTTTTACTTCTCAAACTGAAACTCTGTACTCATTAGATAATAACTACTTGATCTCCTTTACCCCCAGGCCCTAACAGCAACCATTTTATTTTCTGTCTCTATGAATTTGACACTCTAGGTGCATTGCATATGAGTGAAATCATTGTCCTTTTATGCCTACCTCATTTCACTTAGCATAATGTCTTCAGGGTTCATCCATTTTATAACATGTATCAGAATTTCTTCCTGTTTCCTTTTTCCTTTTTTATTATTGAAAAGCATGTTACATAAAATTTATCATCTTAACCATTTTTGATTGTACAGTTAAGTGGTGTTATGTATATTCACATGTTGTGCAACAGATCTCCAGAAGTTTTTCATATTCTGAAACTTTGTACTCATTAGACAAGTCCCATTCCTTGCCCCCTCATCCCTTGAGAAACTGTTTCTATGCATTTGACTACTTTAGATGCCTCTTAAAATTGGAATCATAACATTTGTTTTTGTGTGTGTGTGACTGACTTTTTCACTCAGCACAATGTACTTAAGGTTCATCCATGTTGTAGCATGTGATAGGATTTCCTTTCCTTTTCAGGCTGAATAATATTCTATTGTATGCATATAGCACATGTGTGTCCAGTCATCTGTTGATAGACATTTGGGCTGCTACCACCTCTTAGCTATTTTGAATAGTGCTGCTATGAATATCTTTGCAAAAATCTCATTGAAACTCTGCCTTTTATTCTTTTGGATATATACCCAGATTTGAAAATGCAGGATTATATGGTAATTCTAGTTTTCCTTTTTTTAGGAACCTCCATACATACAGTTTTCTTTCTTTTTTTTTTTTTTTGAGTTGGAGTCTCACTCTGTCGCCCAGACCGGAGGGCAGTGGCCGCTCCCAGCCACCGCAGCCTCAACCTGCTGGGCTCCGGTAATTCTTCTGCCTCAGCCTTCCAAGTAGCTGGAACTACAGGTGTGCACTACCGCGCCTGGCTGATTTTTGATTTATTGTAGAGATGAAGTTTTGCCAAGTTGCCCAGGCGGGTCTCGAACCCGCGGGCTCAGGCAATCCACTCACCTCGGCCTCCCAAAGCGCTGGGACTACAGGCTGAACCACTGAGCCCGGCCTACATACAGTTTTCTATAGAAGTTGCACCATTTTACATTCCCACCAACAGTGCACAGGGTTCTCCTTTCTCCATATCCTCACCACGTGTTATTTTCTTTCTTTTTCCTTTTTTTTTTTTGGAGTTACAGTCTTCTCACTCTGTCACCCAGGCTGGAGTGCAGTGGCACACTCACAACCGCCGCAGCCTCGATTTGCCAGGTTCAGGCTATCCTTCTGCATCAGCTTTCCAAGTAGCTGAAACTACAGGCACATGCCACCATGCCCAGCTAATTTTTAAAAATTTATTGTAGAGATGAGGTTTCGCCAAGTTTCCCAGGCTAGTCTTGAAGCCCTGGGCTCAGGCAATCCTCTTACCTCAGCCTCCCAAAGTGCTGGGATTATAGGCATGAGCCCCCATGCCTGGCTTTTTTTTTTTTTAAAGAAGCCATTCTACTAGGTGTGAAATAGTTTCTCATTATAGTTTTGAGTTGCATTTCTCTTATTAGTGATGTTGAACATCTTTTCGTGTTTGTTGGCCATTGATGTGTTCTTTTGAGAAATGTCTACTCAAGTCTTTTGCCCATTTTAAAATCAAGTATTTGATTTTTTGTTATCGCTGAGTTGTAATTATGTTCTAGATATTAAACGCTTATCAAATATATGACTTACAAACATTTTCTCCCATAGGCTGTCTTTTTTACTCTATTGTGTTCTTTGATACACAAAAGTTTTTAAGTTCAATGTAGTCCCATTTGTCTATTTTTGTTTTTGTTGCCTCTGCCACAAAATAATTGTCAAGTTCAAAGTCGTGAAGTCCCTATGTTTTATTCTAGGAGTTTTAAAGTTTTGTGTATGATGTTAGGTAAGGGCCATCTGTATTCTTTTGTATATAGATGTCCTGTTTTTTCAGCATTATTTCTTACCCTCATTGATTAGTTTTAGTACCCCTGTTAAGTTCATTTGGCCATATGCACAAAGATTTATTTCTAGTCTTTCTATTCTATCGGTCTATTTATTGTTTTTATGTTGGTACCAGATTGCTTTTTTGTTTTAATTTTTTTATTTTAAAGATGTGGGGTACAGTTCAGGGTTAGGTATACAAATGTTAATAATGCAGGTACCCTTGTTGATGAGGTGTTCTCCCTCCCTAGCAGTTTCCCTCAACTGCCAATCCCAACTCCCTCCCCTGGCAGTTTCCCACTACTGCCAATCCCTTTCTTACAGTATCATGATAATTGTTCAAGGACTGCTTGTGAGTGAGAACATGTGGTACTCTGTTCTTTGTTTCTGTGATAGTCACTGAGTATGATAGACTCTAAATCCATCCAAGTTGCTATGAAGTTCATATGTTTGTCTTTCTTTATGGCTGCATAATATTCCATTGTGTATATATACCACATTTTTTTTTTTTTTTTTTT
>NW_007251435.1:650738-689943 GCF_000164805.1 Carlito syrichta | reverse complement strand
GAGTAGCTGGAATTACAGGCATGTGCTACCACGCCTGGCTGATTTTTTTTTTTTTTAAATTGTAGAAATGAGGTCTCACCAAGTTGCCCAGGCAGGTCTCGAACTCGTGAGCTCAGGCAATCCACTCACCTCAGCCTCCCAAAGCGCAGGATTACAGGCTGAGCCACCGAGCCCGGCTTATACCACATTTTAAAAATTCAGTCCAGCTTTGATGGGCAGCATGGTTGGTTCCATGTTTTTGCTCTTGTGAATAGAGCTGCAACAAACATACGTGTGCAGGTATCTTTTTTGTAGAATGATTTGAGTTCCTCTGGGTATATTCCAAATAGGAGAATTGCTGGGCTATATGGAAGGTCAATTTCTAGTTCTTTCAGAAATCTCCATACTGTCTTCCAAAGAGGTTGCACTGTTTGTATTCCCACCAGCAATGTAGAAACGTTCCTTTTTCTTTGCATACTCACCGACATCTATTCTTTGTTTTATTAATGGTGGCCATTCTTACTGGAGTTAGGTGGTATCTCAATGTGGTTTTGATTTGCATTTCTCTGATGATGAGTGAAGCTGAGCCCTTTTCATGTGTCTGTTGGCTGCCCGTATATCTTCTTTTGAGAAGTGTCTATTCATGTCTTTTACCCACTTTTTAATGAGGCTGTTTGTGTTTTTCCTTTCGGCATGTTTGAGTTCCTTGTAGATTCTAGATGTTAGGCCTTTGTCAGATATACAGTTGGCAAATATTTTTTCCCATTCTGTGGGCTGTCTCCCTACTCTCTTGATGGTTTCTTTTCCTTTGCAGAAGCTCATTAGTTTGATGAGGTCCCACTTGCCTATCTTATTTCTTACGGTATGGGCACTTAGGGTTTTGATCAGGAATTGGTTGCCAGTTCCAGTTTTCATAAGGGTGTCTCCTGTGTTTTCTAAGATTCTTATACTTTGAAGTTTTACGTTTAGGTCTTTGATCCATGTAGAGTTAATTTTTGTGTATGGTGATAGGTAGGGGTCCTGTTTCAATCTTCTGCATGTGATCAGCCAGTTTTCCCAGCACCATTTACTAAATAGGTTCTCCTCTCCCTGGTGGTTGTTCTTGGAGGCTTTGTCAAAGATGAATTGGTTGGGAAATTGAGGCTTTGTTTCTGGAATCTCTATTCTGTTCCTTTGGTCTATATGCCTGTTTTTGTACTAGGCTGTTTTGATTACTCTAGCCTCATAGTAAAGTTTGAAGTCTGGAAGTGTAATACCTTCTGCTTTGTTTCTTTTGCTAAGGATCGTTTTTGTCTATTCGTGGTTGTTTATGTTTCCATATGAATTTCTGTATTGTCATTTTCAGGTCTGAGAAAAATAATGTTGGTAATTTAATGGGTATTGCATTGAATCTGTAGACTGCCTTTGGTAGGATGGACATTTTAACAGTGTTGATTCTTCCTATTCATGAGCATGGAATATTTTTCCATTTGTTTGTGTCTTCTTGGATTTCTTTGAGCAGTGTTTTGTAGTTCTCATCGTAAAGGTCTTTCACTTCTCTGGTTAGGAAGATGCTGAGGTATTTCTTTTTGTGTGTGTGGCTATTGTGAATAGGATTGTGCTTTTTATTTGGATCTCTGCTTGCATTGATAAAAGACTTTGGCAAAATCTCAGGGTACAAAATAAATGTGCAAAAGACAGTTGCATTCCAGTACCACATTGTTTTGATGAGTGTAGCTTTGTAATATGTTTTGAAATTAGTAAGTGTGAGCCCTCAACCTGGCTCTCTTCTTAAAAATTGTTGCAGTTGTTCAAGTCTCTAGAGATTCCATGGGAAATTTAGCATAAAATTGTTTCTGCTTAAAAAAAAACACTGTTGGTATCTTGATAGGAATTGCATTTAGTTTGTAGATCACATTGGGTAGTATGGACATCTTAACAATATTAAGCCTTCCAATCCATGAACACAAGCTGTTGTTTCATTATTTTTGTTGTCTTTAATTTTTTTCAACAATGCTTTGTAGTTTTCAGGGTACAAGTCCTTCTCTTCTTTAGCGACAAGGCTATTCTTCACCATTGAATATGATGTTAGTTGTGGGATTTTCTTACCTTCCTTTTCAAGGCCGAATAATGTTCCATTGTATGTATATGTCACATTTTGTTTATCCCATTGATGATCATTTGGGTTGCTTCCACCTTTTGTCTATCGTGAGAATGCTGCTATAAACATGGTTTATTTTATTGGACAAATATCTTTCTGAGTCCCAACTTTCAGTTACTTTGTATATATGCCCCCAAAGTGAAATTGCTAAATCATATGGTGATTTTGTGATGAATTTTCTGAGGAACTGCCATGCTGGAGAAAGGAATCTTTAAAAAACCTATATATAAAATCCTAGGCAGACCTTTGACTAACCCAACCAGAAACACCACAGAAGTTTTGACAAAGGAGCATTGTCTTGGAACATCATCTGGCTTGTAGATTGATCTCTTGGTAGCACACAATGAGAAAGACTGGAAAAGCACTGCAAAGCCTTTAAAAACTAAATTGGAATTTGAATCACAACCCATAAATGTGGGTCGGGGCATATCTTTCAAACCTAAATTCGCTACCTGCTAAAATAAATTTAAATAGGAACCACAATCTCATAACATTCAAAATGCTTAGAATTTTGCTCAATCCAAAATTATTAATCATACCAAAATCTATGAAAACCTCAACTTAAATGAAAAAGTTACTCAATAGATTTGAATACCTAGAGAAACAGATGTTAAAATTGTGTGAGAAGAATTTTTAAAGCAGCTATTATAAAATGGCTTCATTAAGGGTTATGAATGCTCATGAAACAAATAAAAAATAGAGATCTTAGCAAAGAAATAAGGAAGAAGTAGATGGAAATAAAATTTCTTCAGACAAAAGAAAATGATTTAAAGTAAACTTGGAAGAAAGCAATGGAGAGGGCAAATAAAGTAGACAGTTCTCTTCCTCTAGAGTTAAAAAATTATGTTTGAATGGTTAAAGACAAAAATGAAAATCTTATCTGATACAAGTCTCAACATATTTTGAGATAATATTTAAGACAACTATATCATAAAGGAAGGGAGAAGGGCAAAGAGGCCTAAAAAGTGTTTACATTTCTACATTTTGCTTGAAGTGGTAGAATGTTGACATTGTAAGACTGTGATAAATTAGGTATACATATTGTAACCTCCAGAGTAACCACACATAAAAAAATTATACAAAGAAATTTGCTAAAAAACACTATAGATTTTTTAAATGTTCAAATAACCAACAAGAAAGTCAGAAAGAAAAAACAGAGGGAAAAAACCAGAGGGAACAAAGATAAAACTAACATTAAAATGATTTAAATATACCAATTAAAAGACAGAGACTGGCAAAATGGATTAAAAAATAATCATCTATGCTATCTACAAGATATTCACCTTAAATGTAATAATATACAGACTAAAAAGACAAGAATTAAAAAACATAGTATGCAAATTCTAATCAAAGAAAGTTGGAGTGGCAATATTAATATTAGACAAAATAGTCTTCAGAGCAAAGAAAATTACCAGAGACAGAGAGAGACATTACATAATGTTTTAAAAAGGTGATTCATCAAGAGGACATACAATTCTAAATGTGTATGAACCTGACAATAGAGCTTCAAAATAAATGAAGAAAAAATTGACAAAACTGAAAGGAGAAATAGATAAATCTACAACTGTAGTTAAAGACTACAGCATCCTATCTTAGTAACTGATATAACCATTACATGTAAAACCATCAAAGATACACAGGAGCCGAACAGCACCATGAGCTAGCAGATGCAACACTCAACCCAAGAACAGCAGAAAATGCATTCTTTTTGAGGGCCCACAGAACATAGACCAGTTTAAACCATATCCTGGACCATAAAACAAACCTCAGCAAATTTAAGAAAACTGGAATCATACATAATGAGTTCTCTGACCACAGGAATCAAGCTAGAAATCAGTAACAAAGAAAATAATTTAAAGTAAACTTGGAAGAAAGCAATGGAGAGGGCAAATAAAGTAGACAGTTCTCCAAACACCTGGAAAATCATATATTTACTCCAAACACCTGGAAAATAATATATTTACTTCTTTAGAATCCATGCATTAAAGAGGAAATTTTCTCTATTCGATATGTGATTTACAAATACTTTCTCCCATTATGTGGGTTGTCTTTTTGTTTTCTTGATGCCAACTGATTTTGACAAATATGCAAAACAATTCAGTGACTCCTACATTACACCATATACAGAAGCAACTCACAGGAACGATGATCAAAATATAAGAGCTAAAACTAAAAAACTCTTAGAAGAAACCATAGGGATACATCTTCATGACCTTGGATTTGGTTATAGATTGAGTTCTGGGCAGCACACAAAAGAGAAAGACCAGAAAAGCACTGCAAAAATGCTTTGAAAACTAAATTGGCATTTGAGTCACAGGCAGGACATGTGTTCTGAACCTAAACTTGTTGACTGTCTGCTAAAATGAACTTAAATAGGAACCAGAATCTCTTAATATGATACTTAAAATGTCTAGAATACAGTTTGAAAGTATTAATCATACCAAAATCTACACAAATCTCAACTTGAATGAGAAAAGGTAATGGATTCTTAAATATGACACCAAATGCACAAACTACAAAAGAAAAAATAGTTGGATTTCTTCAAAATCAGAAACTGTTATGCATCAAAGGACATTTCAAGGGCATATCAAGGGGGTTCTGGCAAGTTGACTAACCAGATGTAGCTAGTATGTGCCTT
Organism: Carlito syrichta; assembly: GCF_000164805.1. NCBI lineage: Eukaryota > Metazoa > Chordata > Mammalia > Primates > Tarsiidae > Carlito > Carlito syrichta. Next base: position 685,186 of record NW_007251435.1, on the reverse strand, counting down.
TTCCAAGGAGAGAACCACAATAACAAGTAGATAGTCCTACTTCAAATAGATTGAGAGAGGACCCTGGAATTCAACAGAGAAGTAATAGGAAGCACTGAAACCAAAGGAGAGGAAAGTGGGGCAACTTGCTTGGCCAGGATCGGCTGATAGAAACTCCCAGACATGGGGGAAAGGGTGAGAGACCCCCCCGGAATCTACATTTCTACTACATACTTTTACAATTCTAGCTAGAGGGAAGCCCCTCAGTCCTCATAGGCCTCAAGACTAACATAGGGAGCTGCCTAGAGGCAATACTCCAGAGAGGGAACTACAGACTTCCAAGTCCAGAGCAGCCGCAGCATGGCACCATTCTGAGAGCTCCCAAAGGACTGTGTCCTACCCTGGAGCTAGTGCCGCCACTGCTGCCACCGGGCCATGGAGGATGAAGGGATGTCAAGCACTTTTATGCACCCCAAGGACAAATACTATCACTGCTTTTGTGGGCTGATGTGGGACTGACTGACCATGAGAAAACCATATGTCTCATACTTGCCTGCCTACACTGCTACCACTGACAATGGCCCTGCATTCTCTGGTAGCAGGCCTGCAGCTGGTCCCAGTCTGGGATCCCAGAACCCAAAGACTGAATGCTGTCCTGGAGCTGATGCTGTCATTGGGCCAAGGAGGAAGAGGGGAGGCCAAGTACTTTCATGAACCCTGAGGACAAATCTCACTGCCATGCTACAGGACTGAAGAACAAGCAAACCACGTGTCCCACAGCTATCTGATTAGGCTGTTCACACTGAGCATGTGAACTCTCACCCTGTCTTAGTGATAGTGAGAAACCAGTGGAGCATGCCCTTCTTCCCACCTTCTGCCTGCCTGAGAAGCCAGAGTAGCTTGGCCCCACTGCTGCTTTGCCACCGCCACCTGCCAACTGTGCAAAGTTGAGGTCTTCCACCCAGAGCCATGTCCATGTCCATCCATAGCAGTAGAGCCATGCCATTCCCACCTGCATCATGCCCATCTGCAACACTGTGAAGCTACCTCATGTTTCACCAAGCTCAGGGAGATACTCTTCTCCAAGACACCGGGAGGAACTCAACTTACTATAGTTTCGGTTAGATCATCACAAATCTCCCATGGCTCAGACCCCATCCTGCCATCTATCCCATATCTTAGGAGTCACTAGCCCTGGAACCTTAATCAAAGACTGCAAAGTAAAAGTCAACAACTTGAACAGTCATGACAGGAAGCCTCAATATTTGATAGCAGAGACTATAGTTAGCAACCATATGTTGTATATTTCAAAGTAGCTAAAAGAGAGGACTTGACATGTTATCAACACATAGAAATGATAATAGATACAACTGCCCTGACTTGATCAGTACATATTCTGTGCATGTAACAAGCTCATGTAGCCCTAAATGTGTAAAGTATTTTGTATAAATTTAGAAAAAGGACATTATCAAGACAGTGCAAAGACAACCTATACAATGTGAGAAGATAGTTGCAAATCTTTGGTTTAACCCAGAATATATAAAGAACACCTTTAACTCAACAATAGAAAGACAAACCAGTTGAAAAGTGATCAAAAGAGTTTATTATAGACATATCTCAAAAGGAGGAGTACAAATGGCCAATAAGCATGTGAAAAGATGCTCAACATCACTAGTTAGAGAAATGCATCTCAAAACCACAATGAGATTTCCACTTTACTAGCACGGCTATACTCAAAAAGTGGAAAATAGTAAGTGTTGCTGAACTGGAGAAACTGGAAAACTTTCACATTGCTGGTGGCAGTGTAAAAAGGCACATCCACTGTGAAAAACAATTTGGTGCTGCCTCAAAAAGCTTAGCATAGAATTATCATATGAAATAGCAATTCCACTCCTAGGTATATACCCAAAAGAATTGAAACTAGGCACTGAAACAGATATGTATATGCCAGTGTTCATTGTAGCCATACTCACAATGGCCAGAAGGTGGAAACAACCCATGTCCATCAAAAGATAAATGGATAAACAGTGTACTATAAACATACAATGGGATATTATTCAATAATAAATATGAAGTCTTCTATAACATAGATGTTATAATATGGATGAACCTTGAAAACATGCTGAGTAAAATACAGCAGACACAAAAGAATAAATATTGTTTGATTCCATTTATATGAAATATCTAGAATAAGCAAATTCTTAGAGACAGAAAGCAAATTAGGGATTACCAGGAGCTTGGGGTGGATGTTATTACTTAATAGGTATAGAGTTTATATTTTGAGTGATTAAAAAGTTTAAAACACAGATAGTGGTGATGGTAGCAAATCATTGTATATGTAATTTTAAAAAATAATGCATAGAGATGGTATCTCACTATGTTGCCTAGGCTCATCTGTAGCTCCTGAGTTCAAGGGATCCTCCTTCCTCAACTTCCCAAAATGCTGAGATTACCGGCACTTTAATTTGAGCTACTGCACCTGGCTGTGTATATAATTAATGCTACTGAGTTGTATACTTAAAATATTTTTGAAATGGTAAATTTTATGTCATGTATATTTTACCAAAAACAAAATAAATGGAACTTCGTTCTGAAAAGCTTTTGCTCTGTGAAAGACCCCATGTGGAGAATGAAAAGACAAGCGTCAGATTGGGAGACAATATTTGTAAACCACATATCTGGCAAAGGACTGTGTCTAGGATGTATAAGGAACTTTCAAAATTCACAGTTGCCCGGGCAGGTCTCGAACACGCGGGCTCAGGCAGTCCACTCACCTCAGCCTCCCAAGGCGTGGGATTACAGGCTGAGCCACCGAGCCCGGCTAATGGTTTCATCTTTATGGGAACATCATGGAGTGTACTTTCAAACCTAGATGATACAGCCTGCTACACACCTAGCTCTATGGTATAGACTATTGCTTCTGGTCTACAAACTTGTACAGATATTACTGTATGGAATACTGCAGGCAGTTGTAACATAGTGGTAAGTATTTGCATATTAAACATAGAAAAGTTACAGTAAAAAAAGATAGAAAATATATTTTTTAAAGGTACACCTTTATAGAGTACTTTCCGTGAATGGAACTTGCAGGACTGGAAGTTTCTCTGGGTGAGTCAGTGAGTGATTGGTGAGTGAATGTGAAGGCCTAGGATACTACTGCATGCTATGAAGGCTTTATAGACACTCTATGCTTAGGCTACACTAAGCTTACTACAAATCTTTTTCTTCAGTAATAAATTAACTCTAGCTTGTTGTAAGTTTTTTACTTTATGAACTTTCAAATTTTTTAAACTTTTGACTTTTGTAATAAATAACACTTAATATTTTCTTTCTTTATATTCTTATTCTATAAGCATTTTTCTGTTACTTTTTTAACTTTTAAAACTTTAAGTGAAAAGCTAAGACACAAACACACATATTTGTGTATGTATGACATATATATGTATACAAACATATACATAGACACAAACATACATATGCATACACATACAGGGTCAGGATCATCAATATCACTGTTTTCTGCCTTCACATCCTGACTCATTGGAGGGTCTTTAGGAGTAATAACATGCACAGAGCTGTCATTACCTATGAGAACAATGCCTTTTTCTGGAATACCTCCTGAAGGATCTACCTGCAGCTGTTTTACAGTTAGCTTTTTTTTTTAATAAATAGAATGAGTACACTCCAATGATAAAAGTATGATATAGTAAATACATAAACCCATAATAGTCATTTATTATTATTAAGTATTATGTAGTATACAAAATTGTATGTGTTATACTTGTATATGACTGGATGCACAGGTTTGTTTACACTAGCATCACCACAAACACATGAGTATTGTATTGTTGCTACAAAATTATAATGGCTATGAAGTCACTAGGCTATGGAAAATTTTCAGCTCCATTATACTCTTATGGGAACCTCCATTATAATACTGATTGAAAAAGCATTATGCAACATATGATTGACTATATGTCATGAATACATGTACCATGCAACTCAGAAATTACACTCTTGGGTATTTATCCCAGAGAAAAGAAAACTTAATGTTCATACAGAAATCTTTACATTAATTGTCATAGCTGTCACTCATAAGTAGATCCTAAACGTTTACCATAATACTGTAAGAAAGGGATTGGCAGTAGCAGGATACTGCCAGGATGAGGGGTGGGAAACACAACGTCAGTAAGGGTACCTGATCTCAAACCAGGCAAAGTGGAGACCAAAGGGAGGCCCAAACTTTACCTGTATGATGCCCGCTTGTATACCTGATCCTGAATTGTATCACACATCCTTAAATAAAATATATATAAAAATAAAATAAAATACAAAAAAATTCTATAACTGTTTTATTTATAAAAGCCGAAATCTGGAAAAAACCCAAATGTCCTTTAAGAGATTCAAGAGGTAAATGATTAGACAAACTGTGTTCATTCATAATTTGGAATATTACACAGCAATAAAAAGCAACAAACTATTGAAATATGCCACTCGGCAAGGTTTGATGGCTCATCCTGTAATCCCAGCACCGAATGGATTGCCTGAGCCCGTGGGTTTGAGACCAGCCCAGGCAACTTGGCGAGACCTTGTCTCTACAATAAATAAAAAATTAGCCGGGCCTGGTAGCATATACCTGTAGTTCTGGCTATTTGAAAGGCTGAGGCGGAATGATTGCCGGAACCCAGCAGGTCGATGCTGGGGTGGCCGTGAGTGTGCCACTGCACTCCAGCTTGGGTGACAGAGTGAGACTCCAGCTCAACCCCCCCCAAAACAACAAATAAACAAAAAACATGCCACTCTTTGGATGGATCTCATGGGAATTATGTTGAGTGAATAAAGTCAGTCTCAAAAGATTACATACTGTATGATTTCTTTTATATATCACTTTCAAAATAACAAGATTAGAGTGATGGAGGAGAATCAATGGTTGCCAGGGGTGAAGGAGAGAGGGTAGCACAAAACTATCTTCAAATCTTTTCTGTGTCTTGACTGTTGTGGTGAGCTATCAGCACATGTGATAAAATTAACAAAATGAAATACATACACAAAAAGGCTTATATAAAACAAATGAAATCTGAGTAAGGTCAGTGATTTTATCAATGTCAATTTCTTGTGATATTTATAGTATAGTTATACGAAATGTTACTATCGGGAGACACTGGGCTAAGGATATGCAAGATGTCTCTGTTACTTCTTTTTTCTTTTTTTCCCTCAGTTCGATTCCTTCTGCATTCTTTGTATTATTTCTTGCCCATATGATATCGTTTGGGTAGTTGTCCCCTCCAAATCTCATGTTGAAATGTGGTCCCCAATGTTGGAAGGTTGGGCCTAGTGGGAAGTGGTTGAATCAGGGATGTAGATGTGTGTTAGCCTTAATGAGTGAGTTCCCACTGTATTAGTTCATGTAAGAACTGACTCTTTAAAAAAGAGCCTGGCACCATCTCTTCCCTTGCTTGCTCATCCTCTTGCCTTGTGATGTGCCACCATGAGTAAAAGTTTCCTGAGGCCTCACCAGAAACCAAGCAGATGCCAGTGCCATGAAGAATTGGGAGCCAAATAAATCTTTATTCTTTACAAATTATCCAACCTCAGGCATCTCCTTATAACAATGCAAAACAGACTAATATACCATGTGAATCTATAATCATCTCAAAATAGAAATTTAAAGAATTTCATCAGCTTTTATTTTATTCAAAAAAGATATTGGCAAAGTGATTCTAAAATCAGAAGATAATCCATTTCAACATTTAAAAACGTTTCTAGACCCACATCCTGTTCCAGTTTATGCCTGATGTCTTTACCTTCTTTTAAGCAACATTCCTCCAAAGAGTTGTCTGTACTGCTGTAGGGGAAGAACACTTTCTATTTGCCTCTACCCTTCTAGGTTCTTTGACTGGTCTACAAATCAAATTGACATCAGATTAACAGGAAAAACAAACAAACAAAATCTTAATTAATACCTATAGTCTCGCAAGACTATGAGACCCAAAGAAAAGACTAGAGATTAGAAGCTTATATAACTTCCTGGGCTACAGAAAGGAAAAGAGGCTTGGAGATGGGTGTGACAAATTGTGGGAGGGTTAAGGGAGGGGTGAATAAAGGTTGTTTTGCTGTACAGATAAAAATCAGGTAATACAGTTGTCTCAGAGCAGCTCTCTTCTTGGTACAGACACTTTTGCTAATGAAAATTTCCTTTACAAAAGGTAACTTTTAGAGTTACTCCTGTGTCTACATTTTCTCAAAATAACTAGCTCAAAATAATCACTATTTGCCGGGTTCGGTGGCTCAGCCTTTAATCCCGCGCTTTGGGAGGCTGAGGTGAGTGGATTGCCAGAGCCCGCAGGTTCGAGACTTGCCTGGGCCACTTGGCGAGACCTCATCCCTAAAGTACATCAAAAAATTAGCCGGGCGTAGTGGCATGCGCCTGTAGTTCCAGCTACTTGGAAGGCTGAGGTGGAAGGATCACTGGAGCCCAGCAGGTTGGGGCTGCGGTGGCCGGGAGCGGCCACTGCACTCCAGTCTGGGTGACAGAGTGAGACTCCAACTCATAACAAAACAAAACAAAACAAAATAATCACTATTTTGAGGTGATGTAGTCTGGTCTCCTGTAGTTATATTTCAGGGTAAGTGTCGTGAGCTCCAACACTTCCTTTCTTTTTCTTCTTTCAATGCTCCCAACCCCCTTTTAAATAACTTTTAATCCCTTTTGAGTCCATCCCAATCAGGTTTCTTCCACATTACTTCACTGAGTTCTTACTAAGTTACCCTGTACCTCAAGTTTCCTAAACATCTTGATACATTTTCAGTTTTCATCTTTTTTCTCCTTTTTTATTTTAAAGATGTGGGGTACAAATCAGGATTAGGTACATACGTGATCTACGAGCAGATTAAGTTTGGGCCTCCCACTGGTCCTCACTTGCCCTGATTTAGGACCAAGTACCCCTAGTGATGTTATGTGCCCCCGCCCAACCTTCTGGCAGTGTCCCGCTCCTGCCAATCCCACTCTTATAGTATTGTGATAAATGTTCAGGACCCACTTATAAGTGAGAACGTGTGGTATTCCATTTTTTGTTTTTTTGTTATAGATCACTGAGTATGATAGTCTCTAAATTCATCCAAGTTACTGTGAAGTCCGTAATTTTATCTTACTTTATGGCTGTGTAATATCCCATTATGTATATGTACCACATTTTAAAAATCCAGTCCTCTTTCAATGGGCAGCAGGATTGGTTCCATGTTTTTGCTATTGTGAATAATGCTGCAATAAATATGCGTGTGCAGGTATCATTTTTGTAGAATGATTTGAGTTCCTCCAGATATATTCCTGGAAGGAGGATTGCTGGATCATATGGAAGGTCAATTCTTAGTTATTTAAAAAATCGCCACAGTTTTCCATTGAGATTGAACTAGTTTATACTCTCACCAACAGTGTTGAAGTGTTCCCTTTTCTCTGCATGCTCACCAGCATCTGTTGTTTTTTAACAGTGCTGTTTGCTTTTTCCCTTTTGGCATGATTGAGTTCCTTATAGATCTTGGAATACAGTTAGAAAATATATTTTTCCCATTCTGTAGGCTGTCTCCCTGTTCCCTTGATGGTTTCTTTTGCTTTTCAGTTTGACGAGGTCCCACTTGTTTATCTTATCTTTTATGACTTATGCTTTTGGGGTTATGATTAAGAATTGGTTGCCTATTCCAATGTGTAGAAGGGTATCTCCTACATTTTCTTCTAAGATTCTTATAGTTTGAGGTTTTACATTTAGGTCTTTGATCCATTTAGGGTTGATTTTTGTGTATGGTGAAAGGTAGAGGTCGTGTTTCATTTGTCTGCATGTGGTTAGCCAGTTTTCCCAGCACCATTTACTGAATAAGATCTTCTTTCCCCAGTGGTGGTTGTTGACGGCTTTGTCAAAGATAAGTTCATTGAGAAATCAAGGGTTTGCCTCCAGAATCTCTATCCTATTCTGTTGGTCTGCATGCCTGCTCTTATACCAAATGCCAGGCTGTTTTGATTATTGTAGCCTTATAATAAAATTTAAAGTCTAGAGGTGTGATACCTCCTGCTTTGTTTCTTTTGCTGAGGATTATTTTGGCTATTATGTTTTTTTGTTTCCATATGAATTTCTGTATTGCCATTTCCAGGTCTGAGAAGAATGATGTTGGTATTTTGATGCGTATTGCGTTGAATCTGTAGGTTGCCTTGGTTAGAATGGACATCTTAGCGAAGTTGATTCTTCAATTCATGAGCATGAAATATTCTTCCATTTGTTTGTGTCTTTTTGGATTTCTTTGAGCAGTGTTTTGTAGTTTTCATTGTAAAGTTCTTTAACTTTTACTTCTCTGGTTGGGAAGATGCCAAGGGGTGTGTGTGTGTGTGTGTGTGTGTGTGTGTGTGTGTGTGTGTGTGTGTGGCTATTGTGAATGGGATTATGTTTTTATTTGGTTTTCTGCCTATTTGTTGTTGGTGTATAAAAAAAAACTCTTTTGTGCATTGATTTTGTATCCCGAGACTTTGCCAAAGCCAAAGTCATTCACAGGTATAGGAGGTTTGACAGATTCCCTTGGGTTTTCAAGATAAAGGATCATATCATCTGCAAAGAGGCATAACTTAACTCCCTCTTTGCTTATTTGGATACCCCTGATTTCCTTCTCTTGCCTGATTGCTGTAGCTAGGACTTCCAATACTATGTTGAACAGGAGGGATGAGAGTGGACATCGTTGTCTCATTCCAGGTTTCAGGGGAAGTGCTTCCAACTTCTGTCCATTGAGCAATGTATTGGCTATGGGTTTATTGTAGATGGCTCTTACTATTTTGAGGAATGTTTCTTCTGTGCCTAGGTGCTCAAGAGTTTTTATCAAGATGGGATGTTGAATTTTGTCAAAAGCCTTTTCTGTGTCTAATGATACAATTGTGTGGTTCTTATTTTTACATCTGTTGATGTATTTAATTACATTTATGGTCTAGAGTATGTTGAACCAGCCCTGTATCCCATGAATGAAGCCTACTTGGTCATGGTGGATGATTCTTGAGATGTGTTGTTGGATCTGATTTGCTAGAATCTTTTTTTTTTTGAGTTGGAGTCTCACTCGGTTGCCCAGACTGGAGTGCAGTGGCTGCTCCTGGCCACTGCAACCTCAACCTGCTGGGCTCTGGCGATTCTTCTGCCTCAGCCTTCCAAGTAGCTGGAACTACAGGCGCGCGCTACCATGCCCGGCTAATTTTTCTTTTTTCTTTTTTTGATTGTAGAGATGAGGTCTCGCCAAGTTGCCCGAGTGGGTCTCGAACTCGCAGGCTCAGGCAATCCGCTCACCTCAGCCTTCCAAGGCATGGGATTACAGGCTGAGACACCGAGCCCGGCTTGCTAGAATCTTGTTGAGACTTTTTGTATCTATGTCCATCAAGGAGTTTGGTCTGTAATTCTCTTTCCTTGTTGGGTCTTTACCAGCTTTAGGTATCAGTGTAATGTTAGCTTCATACAATTATTTGGGGAGAGCTGCATCTTTCTCAATTGCCCAGAACACTTTCAATAAAATTGGTATCAACTCCTCCTTTTATGTTTTGTAGAATTTCAGTGGTAAACCATTTGGTTCCAGGCTTTTTTTTGTTGTTGTTGTTGTTGTAGTAGGTGTCTTATGATGGAGTCAATTTCCTGGGTTATTATTGGTCTGTATAGGGTTTCAGTTTCTTCTTGTTTCAACCTTGGGAGGTTGTGTGATGTCAGAGATGGTAGGAGTCTGTATATCTTGTTTATCCTCTCAAAGAACTAGCTTTTTGTTTTGTTGATTGTTTTTCTTCTTTTTTCTTCCCCCCCTCCCGTGATTGTTTTTCTATGTTACTTTTGTCTTCTCTGCCCTGTAGTTGGGCATTTATTTTGGTGATCTGGAGTCTTCTGCTGAAGTTAGGGTTTTGGGAATCTTGCCTTTCCAGGTCTTTTAGGTGTGACATTTGTCTGTTTATTTGTGATCTTTCTGTTTTTTTTAATATGTTTGTGTTGAACTATATATTTCCCTCTTATTACTGTTTTCATGGTATTCCAGAGATTCTGGTAAGATGTATCTTTGTTTCCATTTGTTTCCAGAAATCTTTAAAATTTTGTCTCGATTTCCATGCTGACCCAGGAGTCATTCAGTACTGTGTTGTTTAGTTGTTTTGGGGGGGTGGGGGGTCTTGTTGGTGGTGATATTTATTTTTATTGCATTGTGGTCTGAGAAAATGTATGGTATAATTTAGGTCTTATGGAATTTGTTTATGCTTGATTTATGGCTGAGGATGTGGTTGACCTTAGAATATGTTCTTGTGGTAATGAGTAGAAAGTATATTCTGTGGTTGTTGGGTGGAGTGTTCTGTAGGTATCTGTTAAGTCCATTTGGTCAAGTGTCAAGTTGAGGTTCTGGATCTCCTAGTGATTTTTTTCTCCTTGATCTACTAGGGTTGTTAGTGGGGTATTTAAGTCACCAATTATGATTACTTAGTGTTTGAATCAATATCCTCTTTTAGTTTACTTAATAGTTGCTTTATAAATCTTGGTACTCCTGTAATATGCATACAAATTTAAGATGCATACAAATTTAAGATGCATATTTCTTTGTGATGGATTGAACCTTTTATTATTATATGGCGTCCTTCTGTATCTTTTTAAATTTTTGATAGCTTGAAGGTTGTTTTCTCTGATATTAAAGTCACATCTCCTACTCGACCAAATGGACTTAATAGATAGCTGCAGACCATTCCACCCAATAGTCAGAGAATACACATTCTACTCATCACCACATAGAATGTACTCCAAGATCAATCACATCCTCAGTCATAACAAGCATAAACAAATTCCATAAGCCTGAAATATTGCCATGCACCTTCTCAGATCACAGTGGAATAAAAATAAATATCAACACCACAACATTTCCCTAGAGCCCACAAAGACATGGACACTAAACAGCATGATGCTGAACAACTACTGGGTCAACACTGAAATAAAAGCAGAAATTGAAAGATTCCTAAACACAAATGAAAATGAAGAAACATCTTACCAAAACCTATGGGATGCCATAACATTGGTTCTAAGAGGGGAATTTATATCTCTACAAACACACATCAAGAAAATGGAAAGATCATAAGTTGACAGCCTAACAAATCACCTAAGGGAGCTGGAAAGAGAAGACCACCAAAATCCTAACTTTAGCAGAAGAATCCAAATCACCAAAATAAGAGCCCAAATACAGGACATAGAAGACAAAAATATCCTAGAAAACAACAAAAACAAAGAACTAGTTCTTTGAAAGAATTAACAAGATTTGTGGACCCCTAGCCAGAATGACTAAGAAAAAGAGAGAAAAAGCCCAAATAAACACAATCAGAAACAAAAGACAAAATCACAACTGACCCTGAAGAAATACAAAAGATTATCAGAGATTACTGTGCACACCTGTATGGAAACAAACTTGATAACCTAAATGAAATGGAGAATTTTCTGACATCACACAACCTCCCCAGGTTGAAACAAGAAGACACTGAGACACTAAACAGACCAATAATAACCCAGCAAGTTGACTCTGTCATAAGAAAACTACCTACAAAAAGAAGCCCTGGGCCAGATGGCTTTCCAGCAGAGTTCTACAAAACATACAAGGAGGAGCAGATACCAATCCTATTCAAAGTATTCCAGGCAATTAAGAAAGATGGAATTCTTCCCAAATCATTTTATGAAACTGACATCATACTGGTACTGGTTCCCAAACTGGTATCCATTGAAAAAGAGAACTACAGGCCAATATCCTTTATGAACATAGAGGCCAAAATGCTCAACAAGATTCTAACAAATCCAAAAACACATCTCAAAAATCATCCACTGTGACCAAATAGGCTTCATCCTCAGGATGCAGGGCTGGTTCAACATCTGCAAGACCATAAATGTAATTAAATACACCAACAGATATAAAAAACAAGAACCACATGATTATATCATTAGACACAGAAAAAGCTTTTGATAAAATCCAGCATCCCTTCTTGGTAAAAGCCCTCAAACATGTAGGTATAGAATAAACATACCTCTAAATAGTAAGTGCCATCTATGATAAACCCAAAGCTAGCATATTGCTAAATGGACAAAAACTGGAAACATTTCCCCTGAAAACTGGAACAAGACGAGGCTGCCCACTCTCGCCCCTCTTGTTCAACATTGTATTAGAAATCCTAGCTATAGCAATTAGACAAGAGAAGGAAATAATGGGTATCCAAATAGGAAAAGAGGAAGTTAAGTTATCCCTCTTTGCTGATGATATGATCCTATAACCCTAAAATCCAAGAGAATCTGTGAAAATCCTGCTTGCACTGATAAAAGACTTTGACAAAGTCTCAGGGTACAAAATAAATGTGCAAAAGACACTTACATTCTTATACACCAATAGCAAGCAAGCAGAGAACCAAATAAAAAACTCAATCCCATTCCAATTGTCACAAAAAAATGAAATACCTCGGCATCTTCCTAACCAGAGAAGTGAAAGATTTTTGCAATGAGAACTACAAAACCCTCCTCAAAGAAATCCAAGAAGACACAAACAAATGGAAAAATATTCCATGCTCATGCATGGGAAGAGTCAACATTGTTAAGATGTCTATCCAACCAAGGCAATCTACAGATTCAACACAATACTCATTAAATTACCAAACATCATTCTTCTCAAGCCTGGAAATGACAATACAGAAATTCATATGGAAACATAAACGACTATGAATAGCCAAAACAATCCTCAGCAAAAGAAACAAAGCAGGAGGTATCACACTTCCAGACTTCAAACTTTACTATAAGTCTACAATAATTAAAACAGCCTGGTATTGGTACAAGGACAGGCATACAGAATAATGGAACAGAATAGAGAATCCAGAAGCAAAACCTCAATTTCTCAACCAACTCATCTTTGATAAAGCCTCCAACAACAACCACTGGGAAGAGGAGAACCTATTCAGTAAGTGGTGCTGTGAAAACTGACTGATCACATGCAGAAGATTGAAACAGGATCCGTATCTATCACCATGCACCAAAAATTAACTCTAAATTGATCAAAGACCTAAATGTAAAACCTCAAACTATAAGAATCTTAGAAAATGCAGGAAGCACCCTTATGGAAATTGGAACTGGCAACAAGTTCCTGATCAGAATCCCAAGTGCTCATACCATAAGAAGTAAGATAAACAAGTAGGACTTCATCAAACTGACAAGCTACCACAAAGCAAAAGAAGTCATCAAGAGAGTAGGAAGACAGCCCACACACACACTGGGAAAAAATATTTGCCAATTGTATATCTTACAAAGGCCTAACATCTAGGGTCTACAAGGAACTCAAATGCGCTGAAAGGAAAAAAAAAACAAAAACAGCCCCATTAAAAAGTGGGCAAGAGACATGAATAGACACTTCTCAAAAGAAGATATATGGGCAGCCAACAGACACATGAAAAAGTGCTCAGCCTCACTCATCATCAAAAAAATACAAATCAAAACCACATTGAGATACCACCTAACTCCAGTAAGAATGGCCATTATTAATAAGCAACAACAGATGCTGGCAAAGATGTGGAGAAAAAGGAACGCTTCTACACTGCTGTTGGGAATGCAAACTAGTGCAACCTCTTTGGAAGACAGTGTGGCAATTTCTGAAAGAACTAGAAATTGACCTTCCATAAGACCCAGCAATTCCCTTATTGAGGATATACAGGGAGGAACTCAAGTCATTCTATCAGAAGGATACCTGCACATGTATGTTTGTTGCAGCTGTATTAACAATAGCAAAAACGTGGAACCAACCATGCTGCCCATCAAAGCTGGGCTGGATTAAAAATGTGGTATGTATACACAATGGAATATTTTGCAGCCATAAGGAAAGACAAACATAAGGACTTTGTAGCACCTTGAATGGATTTAGTCTATTTGTTTCAGTGATCTATCACAGAAACAAAGAACAGAGTACCATCTATCCTCACTCATAAGTGGAACTTGAACATTTATCATAATACAATAAGAAAAGAATTGACAGTAGCGGGAAACTGCCACGTGAGGGGGGTGGGATTGACAGTTGAGGGAAACTGCCATGGGAGGGAGGGGCACACCTCATCAACAAGGGTACCTGCATAATGCACATTTGTATACCTAACCTTGAATTGTACCCCACATCTTTAAAATAAAAAAAAATTTTAAAGATAAAATTGCATCTTCTACCTTTTTTTGTTTCCTGTTTGCCTGAAAGTTTATTTTCCATCTTCTAACTTAAAGTCTCTGAATGTCCTTTGTAGTGAGATGTGTTTCCTGGAGGCAGCGTTTTGTTGGGTTGTGCTTTTTTATCCAGCATGCCATTCTATGTATTTTCAGTGGTACATTTAGTCCATTCATGTTCAAGCTGATTTTTGAAATGTGAGAGTTTATCGCTACCATGAGATTCTTATAAGGCTGTTTTGTTTTCTTTTAACTTTTGCATTGATATATGTGTTTTCAGTTTTGTAGGTGCGTTGTATGCTCTGTTAGCTCTATTTTCCTGTACTCTTGCAAAGTACCTGGTCGTTCTTTGGTGTGTTTTTTTTCTTCTGTACCTAATACCTTCTTAAGCATCTCCTATAGAGCTGGTCTAGAAGTAGCATAGTCTCTTAGGGAGTGGATGTCTGAGAAGGATTTTAATTCTTCATCACTTATAAGGTTGAGCTTAGCTGGGTAGGGTATTCTTGGTTGAAATTATTTATCTTTGACAACTTTGAAAATTGGACTCCAGACTCTTCTATCTTGTAGTGTTTCTCCTGATAAGTCTGCTGCTATTCTGATTGATCTTCCCTGATAGGTAGTCTGACCTTTCTCTTTCTACCTGTAGGATTTTTTCTTTTATACCTACTTTACATAAGCAAATTACTATGTTGGTCTTCTCATTTGTGTCTTGTGGGGAATCTCCTTTGTTTGGATCATTGCATCTCTAGTGTGATGGGAATGTTTTCTTGGATAACCTCCTGGAGTACTTGTTCCAAGGTGTTTTACATTTCCCTTTCTGCCGCAGGGATACCAATCAGGCATAAGTTCAGCCTCTTGATATAGCCGCACATCTCTTGGAGACTTTGCTACTTCTTCCTGAATTTTCTTTCTGTGTTTTTAACAGATTGGGTTTATTTCACATTTTGGTCTCCAAGCTCTGAGATTATTTCCTCTGCTTTCTATACTAGTCAGCTTGTATATTTTATATTTTCTGGACAAAGTTTTTTATGGCCAAAATCTCTGTTACAAGTTCTTTCACTGTTGCTTCTTGTCTTTCTTGAGTCTTGCTCATGCTTTCTGTCCACTCCCTGATCCCTGTTGTGTTCTGGAGCCAGTCATTGGTAATTTCCATTGTATGGACTCTGAGGTTTGATTTTGGGGGGGGGCATTGTCTCTTTGGTACTCTAAGGGTTCAGTTTTCATCTTAACCTCTCAGGATTTGAGTAGTCCCTCATTTTTAAACACTTTCTAAATTTGACTTCTAGAATGTTCTAGAATATCATGCTATCCTGATTTTCTTCCTATCTGGCTATTTCCTATGTGACTTCCTTCGCTGGCTCCTCCTTCTCTTGTCCTTAAAATGTTGGAATTTTTGAGATTTGTGATATTTGTAAAGGATGCCTCATCTCTACCCCAGTGAATTCACCCCAAAGTGAATTTGTTTCAACAATATTCACCCCACCTTGTAAAATTACAAACATGTTCTTTAAAAATGTCAAACATATTTAAATGAAACTTTTATTTGAGCATGATATTTATGAGAAATGTTTGAGAAGGGATACGCATGTTTCTACCTCAAAAGCAAGTAATATAAACAAGTTGTTTGTATCTGAGAGAAAGCCTGTGTGAGGCCCTGAGAAGATGTACTGAAAGACTTGGGCTGATGTTATTCCAGTCCTCTAGTAAAAATTTTAGCATAGGAGCCCATCCAACCATATGCCTCTGAAGACCACTGAATTGGGTTTTCTGGGGATTGCAGAAACATATAGACCCTGGAACAATATTGACCTCATTTTGTGAACCAAAAGGAGAAATCTTGTCAATGGTCAGTGGGAATCCATGCAAGTTGAGTTGGGAAGAAATTGAAAAATCCCAGTAAGCTTGTGTGTGCCTCTTGTGTCTGCTCTTTCCCCACTAACTCAGCCTCTGCTTAACCTTTAGAGGGAAATTCATGTAAATGTTATGTTACACCTAACAAGTGTGTGTGTGTGTGTGATTAGTAATTCCTCTCAGTGTTGTCTACCCTTCCAACATCCATGATGAACAAAATGTCAGAAATTTTGATGAAGCTGTGCCATTACATGCCATGTGAGAACCTGAGACAAAAGGAAAAGTCAGTGATACTACTTTAAAATTTAATATTTTGCTTATTAATCCTAAAAATGATTTTTGCTTTGATCTTGATTTTTAAAAATACTGCATTAAAATAGTATTTATCTTGGCTGTTGGAGTTTTTTTGGGCACCTCCTTAACTTTTAGACCATGGTGAGTATGCTATTATTTTGTTATTTGTTTTCTGTTTTTCTGCCTCCTTTTGGACTAGGAGTATTTTTAGGACTTTACTATTGGATTATTAGCTATACTTTTCTTTTTGTAGTGGTAGTGCTGGAATTTGTAATATGATCTTTAACTTATCTCTTCCTATAAATATCATACATTTTTGTGTAAAATATAAATATTTTAACAGTATGCTAACATTTCGCCTCTCCCATATTCAGACCTGGTGCCCTCATAAACCCCATAATACATTGTTATTAATTTTTTTATTAGTCAATTTCACTTTTTTTATTAAAAATGAGAAAAAATTTTTAATATTTACTCATATTTATCATTTATGGCACTATCATATAGATCTGAGTTTCAAATTATATCACTTTATTTTTTCATTTTTCTTTTAATGAAGGTATGCTTGAAATAACTTCAAATGAATCATCTTACCTTTTCTCTGTATGAAAATATTTTCATTTTCCCTTCATTTTTGAAGAATATTTTTTCTAGATAAAGAATTCTAAGTTGATAGTTGTCTTCTTTCAGTATTAAACATATCTTATTTTTTGATGAGAAATCTGCTGTATATTTATCCATATTCCCCACTACACATGCCTTTTTCCCTCTGTCTACATTTGAAATTTATTTTCATCACTAGGTTTTCACTAGCTTGGTACTTACGATTGTGTGTGTATGTACTCTTACATTTATCTTTCTTGGAATTAATTAATATTCATAGCTCTGTTGATACATAATTTTCATCAAATTTTGAAAAAACTTTTGAGTTTTACTTTTTTTTTTTTTTTTTTTTAGAAAGCAGGATTTATTGAGAGGACAGAAAAGCTCCCACAGTGGGAGGGGACCTGAGGGGCTGCTCAGTTTTTCAAAAATTTTTTTGTTCCTTTTTTTCTAGAACTCCATTTACACATATATACTACTGCTTGATATTGCCTCACAGGTCACTGGTGCCCTATTCTTTCTTGCCCTATTCTTTTTTCTATGCTCTCATTTGCATAGATTATATTGCTACATCTTCAAATTCACTGGTATGTATGATCTGTAGTATCTAATTTGTCTTAAATTTCATCCAGTGAAATATTCATTTCAGTTATTAAGTTATTTATATCTTAAATTTCCATTTTTAATATCTTACATTTATATCTTCATTATTTTCATATTTTCCTTTACATATATTATCTACATCTATAATTTCCTTTTGCATTAGTTAACACCCTTTCCTACTAATCCTATCATCTCTTTCACTTTTGAGTTTGTCTCTATTGAGTACTTTCTCTTACATATGGGGACATTTTCCTGTTTATTTATATCTCTAGTAAGCTTTGGTTACATGTTGGACATTGTGATTTTACATTACTAGGTGGTATATTTTGTTGTGTTCCCTTAAAGAATGTTGTTTTTTTCTAGCTACCTAACTATATTACTTCCAGAGTAGTTTGATCCTTTCTTCAGAGGTTTGTTTTTAAGCTCTTTTATGGAGACTCTAAAGTGGGTCTAAGTTCTTTTTTTTTTTTTTAGTAGGAGTCTTACTCTGTCATACAGGCTGGAGTGCAGTGGCACATTCATGGCCACTGCAGCCTCCACCTGCTGGGCAAGTAGGTCAGCAGATCGTTACCACACCCAGCTAATTTTTTAAAATTTATTTATTGTAGAGACGAGGTCTCGCCAAGTTGTCTGGGCTGGTCTCGAACTGGTGGACTCAGGCAATCCTCTCGCCTTGGCCTCCCAAAGTGCTGGGATTACAGGCTGAGCCACCGAGCCCAGCCTTGGTTCTAAGTTCTAAATTATTCCCTTTCCTAAGGTGTGATCTTTGGAGTTAAAGAATGCCCATGTAAGCCAGGCTCGGTGGCTCAGCCTGTAATCCCGCACCTTTGGGCGGCTGAGGTGAGTGGATTGCCTGAGCCCGCAGGTTCGAGACCTGCCTGGGCAGCGAAACCTCATCTCTACAATAAATCAAAAATCAGCCGGGCATGGTAGCGCATGCCTGTAATTCCGGCTACTCGGAAGGCTGAAGTGGAAGGATCGCCAGAGCCCAGTGGGTCAAGGCTGCGGTGTCTGGGAGCGGCCACTGCACTCCAGTCTGGGTGACAGAGTGAAACTCCAACTCAAAAAAAAAATTTTTAAAAAGTCCATGTAACCATCAAGGACTCTCCTCTCTTGCTGGATTGAACTGAATGATTCATACTCCTGTTTGAACTCTGCAATTCAATTATCTTAGAAATTTCTGGTCTTGCCAAGCTTCATTTAATTTTACTCTGTACATTTATCCATACACTTAAGGGACCTCTGCATATTTTCCTGAAGCTGTTTTTTGTTGTTGTTGTTGTTTTGTTTCCTTTTTTATACTTGTGTCTTCTGTGGCATTCTAGGCTACAAATTCTAGGTTTCTTGGCCTTCTCTTACTTTGATCTTTTTATCCTTATTTCAGCAAGATAGCTGGGTCCCCTTTCGGTCCCTCCTCTGTGTACTGCAGTTCATTATTCACCTGCAGAAAGGAAGCCGGGGTAATGGAATAGCTTATTTCATTTGTTTTCTTTTTCTCAGAGATTGTAACACTGTGCTCCTTGTTGTCCATCAACCGAAAACAGTTATTTCTTTTATTTTGTCTAGTTTTCTAGTGGTTTATGGCAGGAGAGTAAGACCCAAGCCTTACTCCCTCATTATAGATGTTCTCTTCATAGGCATTTTAATGAGAAAGAGCTTCATAAAACCTGGGGTTCTTCAAAGCAAATAGCAGATGGAAAAATGAGGAACTTGTCTAATGATCCTTTCAGATATGGAGGTTCTAGGACTAGAAATACTCAGTGCAGGTGTCCCTCTGGGAAAAGAAGGATTATGTGGATGCCTGTTTAGTATGGCTCTGGGACCTGAAGACCTTGCCTCATCCCCACTCCCATTCACCTTATTCTTCAGGCATTTATTGTACTTGCTGCTTTCCTGGTGCCAGAAAGCCTATGAATAGGGAAGCTAGTCTCACCATCACTAATGTGATTACATATCATGAAAGATTGATTCCTAGGGAAGAAAAATATTGACATCAAAGTGTAAATGTCTGATATTCCGTCCCTTTTTGATATTTGAGGAGTAAGGCCTAAGTAAGACTTATGACATTGAAGAACATTCTGGGGATCCTGTCTGCCAAGATAACTAACTTTAGCCTATCCACCTCTGCCCCTCTTTTTCCACCTCTGCCTGCAGTTATGACCGGGTGCCTTTCCTCATGCATGACTTTGACCTGAGAAGAACAACTAATATCAGGGAAGTTCGGCCAGAAGCTGCCTTCAGGCACTCTAGCTCCTTCAGCTGGGATTTCCTGTCAACTCTGAATGCAGGCAAATGGTTTACTAAACCAGAGGTAAAACACATTGCCCAGTTCCACAAATCTGCACTGAATCCCTCTGTTGTACGAGATTATGTGCTGCTCCTGAAGATAAAGACCACAGGTGAAGATAGGCAGATGTACAGAAATTTCATCCTAGTTTGGTAACAGGACTTTAGCATTGGCAGGAGGGCTTCTTTGGCAATGCAGTGAGTCTAATTGCTGCTTTCTACATTCACCAGGGGGTCTGAAGACAAACTTGTAAATGTACTCTTGTCTTACTCCTTTTTACCCAACCATTTTATAAATGTTTGCAGTGTGCTTGCCATGTACATAGCATTTTCCTGGGCAATGCAGACTAGAAAACATATGTATTATTGATTTCTTCTTCTTGCCATTTAACAAATATTTATCAAGTGTCTACTGAGTATTAGGCATATGGAATATATGCCATAATGCAGTTCACAGACTAGTATAAGAAACAGACAATTACAATATATTGTGATAAACTAGAGTTAATTTCAGGCTTCTTCAGGATCACACAAGAAAAATTTCTAACTCAGTCTGAGAGGTATGAATGGGAGATTTTGGAAGGAGAGGTATAGACTAATAATGGATGTGGTAAAATATAAAGCATGTGCTGTGTACAATGTAATTTTAAGGCAAGAGTGAATGGTTCCTCTTGAAGAAGTTGGAGAATATTTACTGTATACAGAGGTGCCATTTGAGTTGAGAGAAGATCATTACTAAGGGGAACCATGGCAATAATGGTGATGTGTTTCAGAGATTATATTATACTAGAGCAAGAGGGTATGTGTGTGTAAGAAGGAGAGGGAGGGAAGGAAAGAGAGAAAGAAGGGAAGGGTGGAGAGTAGATGGGACATAGATTGGGAGAAGAATCTGGAAAACATGGTGAGGGAAAATCATAGCAATGGTTAAACAACAAATTAGAGTTGGGTTTTTTTAGGCTTTTAATTTTTATTACAGAAAAAAAGCTTCATTTCTTATTTTGCTTTGTGATCTGTGCTTGTGCCTTCAACACTTTCATGATGATTTTCTGCTCCTTGATAAGAAAAGCACACTTGATCCTGTCACGAACACATTTTGCACACATGGAATCACCATAGGCCCGGCTGACATGTTTTTTTTGTTTTGGACAACCTCATAAGAACTGTTGGTCTTGATTATGTTTAAGTGGGTATAAGGTCAGCTTTGCATTTGATAAAGATCAAGCCTGTGTTCACAAGATAGATGAAAGAATATATATATACAACCTATATTTTCCAGTTTAAGTTATGGGTAGGAAACCACATGACCTAGGTTCTGTCCAATAAGATACATCCATTTGAGACATTGCTTTTGAAAATAAACATCTCAATAAGTCAGACAGCAGGCATCCATGTTGCTAGCATATGAAGCTACAGAGATAGCATATGTGAGGATCAGCTTGGCAGTAACTCCCTTATCAGATAAGAGTGTAATTAAGGCAGTAAATATTCGGGGATTTTTGGTTGCATTCTAAGGGTAGAGTGGAATTTTATTTATATATGATGTTAATCCTGAGGACTGGTTGATCATGTTTTATGTAAAAAATAGAGAAAAGTAAAGAATCATGTAATGATGAACTCATCTACTGAAACTCCGCTTCAGATTCATTCTGTATTAATATGAGATAGCTTATATTAGTATTAATATGAGATAGCTTAAAGTGGAATTGTTATTACTTCAGTTCCTCAGAATATTTGTCCTCATAGGCATATATAGGCTGTAAATGTGGAAATAATGTGATTAATCTCATATTTCAGGTTTCTGAGTATGTGTAAACTCTACAATATGTCTCAGTGTATATGAATAGAAAAGCACATAAAAAACTAGAGATTCTCCACTATGATGTATATATGGGATGAGTTAGCCATAGTTAATGTTTTGGAAAATGTGCATTTTAAATGAAAAGGCTGTTATTGAATCTGATATGTAATATATAGTTTGTAAAACTCTTACTGGGATTTGTAGAATTAAACTTACTCCTAACGTTGAGTCAAAGTTTCATCAGATGGAGATGTTTGATGGAATGGTAGGGTTGATTAATTTTAATTATTGGAGGATTTTTATTGGTAGTCCTTATTGGGACTTAGTAGTCCTTATTGTTGAAAGATAATGAGTTGTTTTTTATGTCAGTGGTCATAGTTAGATACCATGTGGTAACTATGATGTTTAATATTTACTTGTATTAAATATCATGCTTCTTTTTGTATTCCAAACTTTTCTTCAAAACCATCTCCTATTGGATTAGTTGTAAGAGGCAGAGTTGAATAAGTTATTATAGTACATTTTGGTGATTTTTTTGTTTAGGATTAATAGCTCTATTTTAGCATGATTAAGTGCTTTGCTTGTAGTGTTTAGTTATACTATGACTAAGGCTACTGAGAAATATCCTGAAGCCTGGGGTTCAAATATAGTTATCTGGGGGACTTTATAGTTAAGTTTGATTGTAGAGCTTCTTAGCTTTCTTGCCATATGATTAGAAGGTGGCAACTTGGCAAGATCTCATCTCTACAATAAATCAAAATGAGCCGGGCATGGTAGTGCGCGCCTGTAGTTCCAGCTACATGGAAGGCTGAGGCAGAAGGATCGCCAGAGCCCAGCAGGTTGAGGCTGCGGTGGCCGGGAGCGGCCACTGCACTCCAGTCTGGGCAACAGGAAGACTCCAACTCAAAAAAAAAAAAGAAGGTGGTTGGAATGGTATTAGCATATGACTTAAAAGAATTGGAGATTTGAGTAATTTTTTGTAGTGAAGAAGTGGGTTATGAAGATTCTTCTGGTGATTCTTCATTGTTTGAGTATGATTATTAATTGATGATGGCAAATTGGTTATTATATTAGTATATTTATTATTCCTGGGATTAATGGTGAAAATTAAGTAGTTAATCTGATTAATAACAAAATAAGAATAGATAAAGAAGTTTTGAGAGTTGATCCTGGATGCTCAGCAGAATTCCTGTTTCTTCTCCTAACCAGCATTTCTGTGGAACTTTCATATTTTTTTGTGAAAGTATAATTCTCAAAATGATAAAAAATATAATTCTCATGTAAATACATGTGGATATGAGTACAAGTTTTATTTAACATTAATGAGGGAACCAGCAAGATGACTAGACCCACTCAAAAGAGAAATGAGAGAGATGGTCAACTAGAAAACACTAGCTCTCATCTCTTCCACAAAGACAACCAAAACAATAATAAAAAACTATATTTTAATGAAAATAACTGAAAAAGAGCACCAGAGTATATGTCAAAGGAGCAAAAGAAACTAAAACTCAGGATAGATACATAGGGAATGGAAGAAAACACCAGGACTCCACTACCCATCCCCCAGCCTGGATCAGCTGGGAACTAGGAGGAACTTCTCCCTGTAGTGAAAAGATAGGCAAGAGGATCCCAGTAGCCCCCACCAATACCTTGGATGCTTACAGTCCTCACTACTGGGATTCCTGAAGTTCTCACAGGCTCTAAGCCCAGCTGAAGAAGCTGCCTAGATGCTACACAAGAGAGAGTTGATACTGTGTTCCCTCCAAAGAAGAAACTGACACTGTGCCCTGCCTCCTGTGGCTTGCATGGCAACAGTGCCATACCATCTTAGAACTGGAACTAATGGAGTGTATATTGCTGTCTTGTTCAGAGATTATAGCCACAGCATCCCTTCATTCCTGAAGCTAAACTACTGTGAACCACCCTGACCCCTACCCCACCCCACTCCCAGTGACCCGACATCCCCAGGTCAAGCTGCAAGCAACTGTTAAACCTTTCTCTGTGGGGACAAGTACAATAGAACTGTTTCACATACCCTACCCTCAACACACCTTTCAGGATAGAGCTAAGGCTGTGCCCTCTCTCCCGTTAAAATGGTGCTTTGGCAGATCAGCTCTGCCTCTCTCAGATTTGGCCATGCCCTGCCCCTAGGGGCCTGAGCTGAAACTAAGCTTTGCCTCCCAAGGAAACAGTACTTTGGAAAAGCCCTATATAGCAGTGAAATGGTGCTGGAGCTGCCCAGAACAGCCATGCCCACCAGACTTGAGCAGAAGAAGAATATCACCTCCTGGGTAATGAGTATACTGACTGAGTTAAGCAGCTGTGCATCCCAGAGCTGAGCTGACACAATACCCTGTGTCCCAGGGAAATAGAGCAGTAGCTAAGCTGAGACACCCCACCCTACAGGCCACACAACTCTAGTACCCTGCTTCCCGGAAGCTGAATTAGCTCTCTAGTTTTTGAGCTGCTAAGGCACCCCTTTCCCTGCAAAGTGGATTCATTGCTGTGCCGCTCCCTGCACCACAGTACTACAGCAGTCACGCTCGGCCATTCTGGGGTACTTGCTGCTGCTGCTACACTTAGCCCCACAGGACCTTGGATACTGCCGAGTCCTACCATCTCAGGGTCTAGAGTCACCACTACATTGTGGCTCATCCCCAGGGACCCAGGTTGTCACTGAGCCCTATTGGCTTAGGTTCCTGAATTACAGCTATAGTCTGTGCCCCAGGCTCAAACCTTCAGAACATCCCTCCTTCCTTAGAGTCAGGCCAGGACTCCTAGGAGTAAAATCACAACTGCAATCCAACCTTCTGGATCTGAGATGCTATGGGGGATACCCAGAGACATGGATCCTGGTACTCTGGGCAACCTACATCTAACCCTGCCACAGAGTGAATCTGTACTCCAATACCCAGGTGCCACATAGATTCATGAGACTCTGATCCCAGGATCACGCCCCCACAGCTAATCTGAGCATCTGCACCTGGAGCCCAGTGCAGCAACTGCTGATTGTAAGTCATGTTAGCCCTGATATTAAGAGGGATTCCCTCTTAAATCTTCTCATTGTGGGGGAAATGAGAATATGAGAATAGGAGGACCACAAAGGCCCTTGCTACCAAGGATATTAACAACCTATGCCTCTACTGTTGCTACAACAAACTTCTACAGGCTAGGCCGCTGCGGCACCCACAGTTATTGCTGATGTTGAATACAGCCAGTGAAGCTGCACAGAGACTATACCACTGCACCTACCTGGAAACAGTGTCACCACACCATTCCCGTTTAGGCTACTAAGACTCAACTGCAGGTGAAAGTCTTTCTCTATAACACTCATGGCCACCCCAGTGTCGACTTGCTAGGCTTCGATAATCCTTCCACTTTAGCCTTCCAAGTAGCCATAACTACAGGCACGTGCTACCACTCCCACTTCAGAAAGTTTGAAAGAGGTGATTGTAATCCATAGCCATTAGCACAGGGACACAAGACACTTTTAAAAAGCAAGTAACTGTGATACCACCAAGAGAAAATAACTCACTAGCATTCAGCCTCAAAGAATAGGAAATAAATGAATTGCTGAAAAGGAATTTAGAATAATGATCTCAAGAAAACTCAATGAAATACAAGACACTGCAGATACAATAAAACAAAATCAGGAAAACTATTCATGATATTAATGAAAAATCCAGTAGAGATAGATATAATTTAAAAGAACCAAACAGAAATCTTGCAGCTGAATAATTCAACTAATGAAATTAAAACTACATTAGAAAATTCAAAAGGAGACTTGATCAAATAGAAGGAAGAATCTCTGAGACTGAAAATGTGTCATTTTGAAAATTACCCAGATTAAAAAAAAAAAAAGAATGAGCAAGAGTAAAGAAAGCCTGCAAGACATGTGGGGCACTATTAAGAAAACAATTTTTGTTTTGTTAAAGAAGTTCTAGAAGGAAAGAGTTGGAAAAAGGTGAAGAAAACCTATTTACTGAGTTAATAGCTGAAAACTTTCTAAATCTGGGGCGATATGGACATCCAGGTCCAGGAAGCTCAAATGTTCCCAAGGAAACTCAACTCAGAAATGTCCTCACTGAGGCACATTATAGTGAAATTATCAAAAGACAAAGACAGAGAGAATTCTAAAGACAGAAAGAGAAAAGCATCAAGTCACATATAAGTGAACCATTTGGCTAGTAGCAAATTTCTCAGCAGAAATCTTATCGTCCTGGAGAGAATAGGATGGAATAACTGAAAGAAAACAAAATTGCTAGTCAAGATTACTTTATGCAGCAAATCCATCCTTAATAAACGAGGGAGAAATATAGTCTTTCCTAGACAAGGAAAACCTAAGTAATTTATCACCACTAGACTAACCTTACAAAAAAATATTCAAGGGATTCCTGCATCTAGAAGTGGAAAAAAATAATAATCACCATCATGAAAACATAAAAGTATAAAAATCACTGGTAGAATAGATACCCAAAGGAGAAAGAGAGAAGAATCAAACCTTATCACTACAGAAAACCATTAAACCAAAATAGTAAAAATAAAAGAAGAAAGGAACAAAGGATATACAAAACAACCTGAAAAAATTAGCAAAATGATAGTAGTAAGATCTCACTAATAATAATCTTGAATGTAAACTGATTAAATTCTCCACTTAAATGACATAGACTGCCTGAATGATTTTTTTTTGAGTTGGAGTCTTACTCTGTTGCCCAGGCTGAAGTGCCATGGCACACTCATGGCCACCCCAGTGTCGACTTGCTAGGCTTCGATAATCCTTCCACTTTATTCTTCCAAGTAGCCGTAACTACAGGCATGTGCTACCACTCCCAGCTAATTTTTGGATTTATTGTAGAGACAAGGTCTTGCCAAGTTGCCTGGGCTGGTCTCGAACCTGCGGACTCAGGCAATCCACTTGCCTCGGCCTCCCAAAGTGCTGGGATTACAGGCTGAGTGACTGAACCTGGCCCTGAATGAATTTTTTAAATAACCAAACTATATACTACTTACAAGAAATTCACTTTACCTATAAAGACACATAAAGTCTGAAAGTAAAGGAATCAATATAGTTCATGCAAAAGAATACCAAAAGCAAGCAGAAATAGCTATACTTATATCAGGTAAAACAGACTTTAGGTCAAAAGCTGTAAAAAGAGACAAGGTCATTATGTCATCATAAAGGGGTTGATGCAGCAAGAAGATACAACTATTGTAAAAATGCATGTACCCAACACCAGCACTCCCAGATATATAAAACAAATATTATTAGATTTAAAAGGAGAGATAGAGCTCAATATAGTAAAAGTTGACAACTTTAACACCCACTGTTAGCATTGGTCAGATCATCTAGACATAAAATTAATAAAGAAATATCAGATTAAAACTACACATTAATCAGATGAACCTAACAGACATTTACAGAACATCTCATCAAATGGCTTTAGAATATACATCCTTAGCACCATCACATGGAACATTATCCAGAATAGACTGTGTGTTATGTTACAAAACAAGTCTCAACAAATTTTAAATCCTTGAAATCATATCACATATCTTTTCTGATCACAATGTAATAAAACTGGAAATCAATAAGAAGCGGAACTTTTACACATAGACCAATGGAACAGGATAGAGATTCTGCAAGCAAAGCCTCAATTCCTCAACCAACTCATCTTTGATAAAGCCTCCAGCAAAAACTAATGGGGAGAGGAAAACTTGTTCAGTAAATGGTGCTGGGAAAACTGACTGACCACATGCAGAAGACTGAAACAGGACCCCTACATATCACCATACACAAAAATTAACTCTAAATGAATCAAAGATCTAAACGTAAAACTTCAAACTATAAGAACCTTAGAAAATGCAGGAGACGCCCTTATGGAAATTGGAACTGGCAACAATTTCCTATCCCGAACCCTAAAGGCCAATACCTTAAGAAATAAGATAGACATGTGGGACTTCATCAAACTAATGAGCTTCTACAAAGCAAAAGAAACCATCAAGAGAGCTAGGAGACACCCCACAGAATGGGAAAAAATATTTGCCAACTGTATATCTGACAAAGGCCTAATGCCTAGGATCTATAAGAAACTCAAACGCACTGAAGGAAAAAAAACAGCCCCTTTAAAAAGTGGGCAAAAGACATGAATAGACACTTCTCAAAAGAAGATATATGGGCAGCCAACAGACATATGAAAATAAGTGCTCAGCCTCACTCATCATCAGAGAAATGCAAATCAAAACCACATCGAGATACCACCTAACCCCTGTAAGAATGGCCATCATTAATAAAACAAACAACAGATGCTGGCGAGGATGTGGAGAAAAAGGAACACTTCTACACTGCTGGTGAGGATGCAAATTTGTACAACCTCTCTGGAAAATAGTCTGGAGATTTCTAAAAGAACTTGAAATTGACCTTCCATATGACCCAGCAATTCCCCTATTGGGAATATACCCGGAGGAGCTCATCAAATTATTCTACGAAAAAGATACCTGCACACATATGTTTGTTGCAGCTCTATTCACAATAGTAAAAACATGGAACCAACCATGTTGTCCATCAAAGCTGGTACATATACACAATGGAATATTATGCAGCCATAAAGAAGGACAAATATATGGACTTTGCAGCAAATTGGATAGACTTGGAGTCTATCATACTCAGTGATTTATTACAGAAACAAATAACTGAGTTCCAGATGTTCTCACTCATAAGGTGACCTTGAACAATCATTATGCTATAAGAAAGTGATTGACAGTAGTGGAAAATTGTCAGGGGAGGGGGAGTGGGACTAGCAGTTGAGGGAAACTGCTGGGGGAGGGAGGGGCATACCTCATCAACAAGGGTACCTGCATGATCAATGTTTGTATACCTAACCCTGAATTGTACCCCACATCTTTATAATAAATAAATTTAATTTAATTTAATTTAAAAAAAGAGGAACTTTTAAAACTGTATGAATAAGTGGAAATTAAACAACATGCATCTTGGGAGGCAGGGAAGATGGCGGCCAAGCCAGTCAGACTATGTGTCCCTTGTGAGTGAGTGAGTGTATGGAAAATTTTGTTTATGTGCTAGTGAGTGAGTGGGCGTGTGAGTTACTGACTGAGTGAGGGCTAGGGATCTAGCGGCCAGGGCTCTCCTGGTGCAGCGGCTGGTGCCACAGCTGCTGGGCTTGGACCCCAGCAATTCCTGGGACACAGAAGCCGAGTGCCATTTTCTCTTTCTTTTCTTTTCTTTTTTAATCAACAAACCCTCCCTGGTAAGAAAACGCTGGGAGAGACTACCTAAGTGGGGCTTGTGAGCGGGTGACCAGGCCCCTGGTGCAATAGCAGGTGCTGAATCTTCTCTACTTTGTCCCTCGCTCTTCCCGGATGTTGGAGCGCCCTTGTTTTTTTAAAAATGGACAAAAGTTTTCCTTTTGGAAAGTGGAGAGGAGGCACTGTTGCTCCAGGCGCTCCCACACCATTGAAGCAGGAGAAATAAATTTAATTTATTTATTATAAAGATGTGGGGTACAATTCAGGGTTAGGTATACAAACATTGGTCATGCAGGTTCCCTTGTTGATGAGGTATGTCCCTCCCGCCCCCTAGCAGTTTCCCTCAACTGCTAGTCCCTGGGCTTTGCCTCATCACTTCAGCACCTGGCAGGGAGCTGGAAGGGGCTACAGACAGAGTCCAGAGGCAAGTTCCCACGGAAGAGGACAAGAGAGGCACCCTACCACCATATTGAAGGTGGGGTGGGAAAGTGCTCGGACCTGCTCACTATGGACCAACAGATCCGATTGCTGTGACTGGCGGATCAACTACTCAGGTCTTGAGCGTGGCCAAAAGGAATATCCAGAGAGCACAAACTTCAGAGGGACCTGATAAGTACTGAGTTCCAAGCACCCCACCCTACCCTGACCCAGCTGTGGGACAAAGGGTGTAGTCAGAAAGGAGGAGGAAGAACTCCAGAGATCAGTGGTGAGTCCAAGGGTGACCCAAACCCCCTCCTTCCCAGCAATCCTCTGAATGTCAGATCCACACAGCTGGGCCACGATTGAGAGGGACAAACCCAGACGGAGCCTGGACATCAGTCACAATAAAACTCCATTCCAGGATAGGCCTGGCTGGGGCGCCCTGGTGAGAAAACATACCTGGGGAAGAGACAATCCCATACCTCCCCACTAGAGATCTCCCTGACCCTACCAGAGTGAAAGGGGAGGACTGCAGCCCCACCCATTGCTACTGTCCCCCCTCCTTTCCTGCTTTGTTCCCTGAGAAGTGAAAGAGGTGGCTCTACAGGAGAGACCTGATTAGAGGAACAGTTGCCCACAAGAGGGCAGGTTTTTTTTTTTGCTTTTTGGTTGGTTTTTGTTTTTTAAATTTTCAATTATTTTTTAATTTAAAAAAAGTTTTTGACGGTTTGCTTATTAGTTCATCTGTTTTAAAAATATTTTTCCTTTGTGCTTGAATGTATACATGAGGGTTTGATCCACCCCCAAAAAAAATTCTT
This sequence comes from Carlito syrichta, assembly GCF_000164805.1. NCBI lineage: Eukaryota > Metazoa > Chordata > Mammalia > Primates > Tarsiidae > Carlito > Carlito syrichta. The sequence goes on along the minus strand of NW_007251435.1, from coordinate 655,067 downwards.
TTCTTTTTCTGTTTCTTCTTTTATTTGTCATTTTCTGTTTATGTGTGGATGTGAATGGTTGAGTGTTTATCTTTTGATTTTGTTGTGGTTGTTGGTTTTTGTTCTTCTGGGTCTTTTTTATATTCATTTTTTATAGTTTAAGGGGTATGTCAATAGATTTGTAAGGGTTCGACCTGAATCCCCCCCTTTTTTTCCCTTTGGTCTTTCCATTTTTCTTCTCTATTCACTTTGTGCTAGGGATTTGTATGTGTGTTTAGTTTTCTTGGGGGTCTTTTTGTTGCTGGTTGTTTTGTTTCACTTTGTTGTTATTCCAGTTTGTTTTGGAGTTTGTGTGTGTGTGTGTGTGTGTGTGTGTGTGTGTGTGTGTGTGTGTGTGTTTGTGTTTAGTTTTCTTGGGGGTCTTTTTGTTGCTGATTGTTTTATTTAGTTTTGTTGTTATTCCAGTTTGTTTTGGAGTGTGTGTGTATGTGTACAGTTGATTTGCATTGGCTTCTGCTTTGCATCATCATATAGAGTGGTAGTGGGGAGTGGGTCTCAGGGAACACACACCACAATAAGTGAACATTTTACTTTGCGAGTAGTGTCTGATTCCTAGCACCTAATCCCCCACTTTATTCAAATTTTGAAAACTATAAGAGACAGCAAAACTTCCCATCCACCATCCTATTTCAGAATAGAACATATCCAGAGCCCAGATCAGGGAAGAATAGAGGTCTGAGCATATGTCAGAAGGGAAAGCCTCTCCCACTGACATTGAATAACAGAACTAAAGAGAAAAACAAGAGATCTGTCACAAATGAGGAAAAGCCAAAGGAAGACCTCAGGCAATTTCAAGTGTACTAAAGACAAAACTCTTGAAAAATCAGACCTTGGTTACCCAAACAATGGAAGTCATCAAGGACTGACCCCAGAGTATGACAGGGATTAGGGAATGAATGGAAAGAGTGAGCAGGACTCAAGAAAGACAAGATGCAACACTGAGAGAGCATGTAACAGAGATTTGGGCAATAAAAAATTTCATCCAGGTAATAGATAACAAGATGACAAACATGGAATGCAGAATTAATTGAGCTGAAGAAAGAATCTCAGAACTTGAAGACCAGAACATGGAATTAACCCAATCTGTAAAAACATAGAAAGAAGACTCAGAAAGAAAGAACAAAGCCTACAAGAGAAGTGCGATTATATCAAGAGGCCGAACCTATGCCTGATTGGTATCCCAGAAGAAGAAAGGAAAATGGAGTACAACTTGGAGCAAGTATTCCAGGAAGTAATCAAAGAAAACTTTCCCCATCTCACCATAGATGTGACCAAACAAGCACAAGGGATACAGAGAACCCCACAAGACATCAAATGAGAAGAGCAACCCCTAGACATATAGTAATTCGCCTACACAAAGTAGGCACAAAAGAAAAAAAATCCTAAAGGCAGCAAGAAAGAATGGCCAGACTACCTGCCGGGGAAAACCAATCAGAATAGCAGCAGACCTATCAGCAGAAACACTACAAGCAAGAGGGGACTGGAACCCAGTATTCAAAGTCCTCAAAGATAAACAATTTCAACCAAGAATTTCCTATCCAGCCAAGCTCAGTTTCATCAGTGAAGGAGAATTAAAATCCTTCCCAAACATCCAATCCCTAAGAGATTATGCAGCTTCCAGACCAGCTCTACAGGAGACACTTAAAAAGATATTAAGCACATAAGAAAGAAGAACAAGATAGACCACACACTTCTCAAGAGAGCAGCAGAGCACAGAATCAGCAGAGAATAGTGCACAACAAGAAACTTGAAAACATACACATATATTAAGCCATAAGAAAACAAGCAAACAAAAAAACTTTATAAGAACCTCATGACAGGGATAAACAATCATCTTTCAGTAATCACCCTGAATGTGAATGGACTAAATTTGCCACTGAAAAGACACAGAATGGCAGACTGGATAAGAAACCATGACCCAATTATATGCTGCATCTAGGAGACTCATCTCACTTAAAGGGACACACACAGACTCAGAGTTAAAGGTTGGAAAACGAGTTTCCAGGCAAATGGATCACAAAAGAAGGCAGGAGTTGCAATCTTAATATCAGACAAAACAACTTTTAAGTTATCAAAAATTTTAAAAGATGCAGAAGGACACTACATAATGACAAAAACTTCAATCCATCAACAAGAAATATCCATCCTAAACATATACGCACCCAACACAGAGCACCATCATTTATAAAACAACTATTAAGTCAACTAAAAAAAGATATTGACTCTAACACTATTATAGCAAGGGACTTAAATACCCCACTGACAGCCCTAGATAGGTCATTGAGGCAAAAAATCAACAAGGAGACGCAGAACCTAAACTTGACACTCAACCAAATGGACTTAATAGATACCTACGGATTATTCCACCCAACAACCACAGAATATACATTCTACTCATCACCACATGGGACATACTCCAAGATTGATCACATCCTTAGCCATAAATCAAGCATAAACAAATTCCATAAGGTTGAAATCTTGCCATGCACATTCTCAGACCACAGTGGAATAAAAATAAATGTCAACACCAACAACATTTCCCCAAAGCCCACAGAGACATGGACACTAAATAGCATGATGCTGAACAACTACTGGGTCAACACTGAAATCAAAGCAGAAATTAAAAGATTCCTGGAGACAAATGAAAATGAAGAAACATCTTCCCAAAACCTCTGGGATGCCCTGAAAGCAGTTCTCAGAGGGAAATTTATATATCTATGAGCACACATCAAAAAAACAGAAAGATCAGATGTTGCGAGTCTAACAAATCACCTAAGGGAGCTTGAAAGAGAGGACCACCAAAGCCCCAACTTTAGCAGAAGAATCCAAATCACCAAAATAAGAGCCCAAATACAGGACATAGAAGACAAAAATACCATAGAAAACATCAACGACACAAAAAGCTGGTTCTTTGAAAGAATTAGCAAGATTGATGTTCTGCTGGCCAGAATGACCAAGAAAAAGAGAGAAAAAACCCAAATAAACACAATCAGAAATACAAAAGATCAAATCACAACTGACCCCAAAGAAATACAAAAGATTATCAGAGAGTACTATGTACACCTATATAGAAACAAACTTGATAGCCTAAGTGAAATGGAGAACTTTCTGACATCATACAACCTCTACACGTTGAAACAAGAAGACATTGAGACACTAAATAGACCAATAACAACTCAGGAAATTGACTCTGTCATACAAAAACTACCTACAAAAAAAAAGTTCTGGACCAGATGGCTTTCCAGCAGAATTCTACAAAACGTACAAGGAGGATTGGTTAACAATCCCACTGAAAGTATTCCAGGAAATAGAGAAAGCTAGAATTCTCCCCAAATCATTTTATGAAGCTACTATCACACTGATACCCAAACTGGGTAAAGATCCAACAAAAAAAGAGAACTAGAGACCAATATCCCTTATGAACATAGAGGCAAAAATCCTCAGTAAGATTCTAGCAAATCGAATCCAAAAACACATCTCAAAAGTCATCCACCAAGACCAAGTAGGCTTCATCCCCAGGATGCAGGACTTTTTCAACATTTGCAAGACCGTGAATGTCATTAAATACATCAACAGATGTAAAAACAAGAACCACATAATTATATTATTAGATGCAGAAAAAGTTTTTGATAAAATCCAGCATCCCTTCTTGATAAAAACCCTCAAACACCTAGGTATAGAAGGAACATACCTCAAAATAGTAACTGCCATTATGATAAACCCACAGCTAACTATATTGCTAAATGGACAGAAACTGGAAATATTTCCCCTGAAAACTAGAACAAGACAAGGCTGCCCACTCTCACCCCTCTTGTTCAGTGTTGTGTTGGAAGTCCTAGCTAGGGCAGTTAGACAAGAGAAGGAAATAATGGGTATCCAAATAGGAAAAGAGGAATTCAAGTTATCCCTCTTTGCTGATGATATGATCCTATACCTTGAAAATCCAAGAGAATCTGTCAAAAACCTGTTTGCACTGATAAAGGACTTTGGCAAAGTTTCAGGGTACAAAGTAAACGTGCAAAAGACAGTTGCATTCCTATACACCAACAACAAGCAGCCAGACTCCAAATAAAAAGCACAATCCCATTCACAATAGTCACAAAAAAAATGAAATACCACGGCATCTTCCTAATCATAGAGGTGAAAGGCTTTTACAATGAGAACTACAAACGTTGCGGAAAGAAATCCAAGAAGACACAAACAAATGGAAAAATATTCCATGCTCATGGCTAGGAAGAATCAACATTGTTAAAATGTCCATTCTACCAAAGGCAATCTACAGATTCAATG